>NW_028261139.1:0-34116 GCF_056163025.1 Triticum urartu | reverse complement strand
ATAACTCCAAATACCCGGATTTGTTACAGTTCCTCCTGAAATACTCCAACCACCCCACGAATCCGTTATTCCTAAACGAGTCATGAAGGGAATTACGAACATACCTTGTCTCCACATTGGATCCAGAACAGGATCAGAGGGATCAAAAACTGCTAATTCGTATAAAGCCATTGAGCCAGCCCAACCAGAAACTAGAGCTGTGTGCATTATATGCACCGCAAGCAATCGACCCGGATCATTCAATACGACAGTATGAACACGATACCAAGGCAAACCCATGGAAATACCCCTTTAGCAAAGAAAAATAGACACGATGTCGCTTTATTTTATCGCATTGAAAAAGACTATCCATATCCTATGTACCTAACCCTTCTAGGGGATTCTGTGTCAGAAAGCGCGAATATTTATTTCATTCCATTAAAAATAAGAAGCCAATTCTGTTCATAAGAAGAAAGAGAAGCAGATCTATTCTATACTCGATAAGTGCCAATATGCAATGGGTAACTTGGCCAATTTGGAAAAAACGAAGAATAGATCGCTACCCCTCTTTGTTTAGCATTCAAATCACCCATTCCCTTTTCTTTATTCAATCTGTCTTACATTCCTTATATGTATAACCTTTCAATCTACGTATTAATAGAATCTATAATATTCATATAGAATAAGAATAAAAATTAAGACAATAAACTGCGGATTCTTTCTTTCTGTTCCATTCTTACGTTTCCATATTAAAGTGTGGTTTTCTTACTTAAATTTAATAATATTAATCTAATATGCCCATTGGTGTTCCAAAAGTACCTTACCGGATTCCTGGAGATGAAGAAGCGACTTGGGTTGACTTATACAATGTTATGTATCGAGAAAGGACACTTTTTTTAGGTCAAGAGATTCGTTGCGAGATCACGAATCATATTACAGGTCTCATGGTATATCTGAGTATAGAAGATGGAATTAGTGATATTTTTTTGTTTATAAACTCCCCAGGCGGGTGGCTAATCTCAGGAATGGCTATTTTGATACGATGCAAACGGTGACACCAGATATATATACAATATGCCTCGGAATAGCCGCCTCCATGGCGTCCTTCATTCTGCTTGGAGGAGAACCCACCAAGCGTATAGCATTCCCTCACGCGAGGATTATGCTTCACCAACCTGCTAGTGCTTATTATCGGGCAAGGACACCAGAATTTTTACTAGAAGTAGAAGAGTTACACAAAGTTCGCGAAATGATCACAAGGGTTTATGCAGTAAGAACAGGCAAGCCTTTTTGGGTTGTATCCGAAGACATGGAAAGGGATGTTTTTATGTCAGCAGACGAAGCCAAAGCTTATGGACTTGTCGATATTGTAGGGGATGAAATGATTGACAAGCACTGCGATACTGATCCAGTGTGGTTTCCAGAAATGTTTAAGGATTGGTAGTGTCCGGATTTCTTGTAAAGTTATTTCACAGCTAAATTCGTGTTTTCCTCGATTTAATAGAAAATAGAAAGACTTCATGATGAGCAATCATCAGGTTAAGATGGATCTAAACCAATCCATTTTTTTCTATATACATACAACATGCCGACGGTTAAACAACTTATTAGAAACGCAAGACAGCCAATACGAAATGCTCGAAAAACGGCCGCGCTTAAAGGATGCCCTCAGCGTCGAGGAACATGTGCTAGGGTGTATGTGCGACTCGTTCAGATCATGACTTCAAACAAATATAAAAAAAATTGAAGTATCCATGATTAGTACCAATGAATAGGATATAGCTTCTCTATCCTAGATTTCTATGGTATATGGAATTTATGGTTTCCTTTGGTGCAAATCCAATTATCTAAATTGGAAATAAGAAGCAATTCTCCCATTGGTAGCAAATGGTTATCCATTAAGCGGAGGAAATAGTAATAAAAAGAAAAAGGCTTATGCTCCTTTATCTTAAAAGAACGGACTAACAGGGTCAGCTACTTAGCCAACTTTCATAATTAAATACCGTCACTGTATGGATAACTCTTATTGTGAAAAGAGCTATTTACTCTATAATGGATAGGTAGAGCCAAAGAATGTGGACTATACAAGTTCGCAATACCTTTTGATGAAAGAAAGGGCTCCGGTGTATAGAGAGGGCCTCACCGTTTAAAAGGGAACCATAGAAACGATGGAACCCACTATTTTTTTTAGTATTATTAGAATGAATTTGTTATTTCGTATAGAAATAACTGAACGGAGTGGAATAAAAAATCGTGGTTGGGAAGGTTACTATAGCAAAAGCCATTGGAATTAATATTTTATATATCGGAATAATTAGTTTTGTTATTAATGAGAAAAAGGGTGGCTAAAGAAGAGAAATCATTAGTTATTCATTAAGGTTAATTTGATTCAATGACCAGAGTTCCGCGAGGATATATAGCCCGGAGACGACGAACAAAAATGCGTTCATTTGCCTCAAACTTTAGAGGGGCTCATTTAAGACTTAATCGAATGATTACCCAACAGGTAAAAAGAGCTTTTGTTTCCTCTCATCGAGATAGAGGTAGGCAAAAGAGGGATTTTCGTCGTTTGTGGATCACTCGGATAAACGCAGCAACGCGGGTATATAAAGTATTCGATAGTTATAGTAAATTAATACACAACCTGTACAAGAAGAAATTGATTCTTAATCGTAAAATGCTTGCACAAGTAGCTGTATCAAATCCAAATAATCTTTACACGATTTCCAATAAAATAAAGATCATCAATTAAAGGTATAAATAAAGTAATATACTGAATAATAAAAGATGAATTCCCGGAGAGGGAACTCCGGGAAGATACAATAAATTAAGATTAAGTGGTAGGAATCAACGAGCTGGATTACTTTCTTTATAATATATATAGGTCTGGCCCTTTCGAATTCGAATAAAACATCAACAATCGGAACTTAAGTTCCGGTTGTTGTTTCTTAAATTTTGGTTGTTGTTTCTTAAGTTTCGATTGGAATTGTACTTTTGCGTTAATTGAGGAATATGTCTATTTTTTCTGGGTCTAGAACCTGTAATTATTGAAATTGACTGGGCTTGAAATTGCTTTTCGTTCTCATAGTTACGAAACGGTAAGAAAGATAAAATACGAGCCTGTTTTATAGCAAGAGTAATTAATCGTTGTTGTTTCAAGGTTAATCTATTTATTCGTCTCGATAATATTTTTCCTTGTTCACTAATAAATCTATTAATTAAACTCATGTTTCTATAATCAATTCGATCTCCCGGGCCAATCCGGGACGCCTACGAAAAGGTTGTTTAGATTTACGAAAAGGTTGCTTGAATTTACGAAAAGTTTGCTTGGATTTACGAAAGGGTTGCTTGGATTTATTAAAAGTTTGCTTGGATTTACTAAAGGGTTGCTTAGATTTAAGAAAAGGTTGTTTAGATGTATACATGATTTATTCCTTATTTAAAATTTGAAAATTTGAAAATTCACTTCTTTATTTTATTAATTTAGGATCCAGAAGAAGTAGTTTTTCTTTGATCCATATCTTATTTGATTCATATTATAGTATATGAATACCCTCTATACATATGAAATAATATCTACCGGAAATCAGATGAGTTGATTTGTATTTTGTATTCTATACTATGTTTTCTTTATATATTAAATATGAAGTTCTTACTCTTTCTGTTGTTTGGAAAGATCAAACACACGATGTTCCTATTTCTTTATTTCGTGATGAGTCGTATGCTTGCGACAATAACGACAAAATTTTTGAATTCTAATTGTCCGGGTGTATTGTGGCGATTCTTTTGAGTACTATATCTAGAAATCCCCGTCGATTCCTCATTGGCACCTTTTCGAACACAACTGATGCATTCCAAAATAACTCTGATTCTAACATCTTTTCCCTTGGCCATGAACCTCCTTTTCTTTTTGGATTGACTTAACTTAATTCTTCTACTTATTCTTTTATTCTTCTATTTTGAATCCGAAGAAGAAGAATAAAATTCATTAGAATAATTTTTTTTTATTCTTTAATTAAGTAATAAAAAATAGAGAAATAATTAAAGAATACAATCCTTGTCGAATTAGCAAAGATTTTGGTTCGAAATCCTTTCATTTAATTAGCCAGCCCCGCCTTTTCTATGCTCTGATTTCTGAGGCCTTATTTAGCTTGGGTACCCCTTTAAATTGAATTTCTATTTTCAAAAATGGGGTTTACCAAATTTTTAATGACTCTGAGGTTCAACCCAATCCATCTTTTCTTTCTTTTTCCTTCCGATACTAAAAAAAGATTGAAAAGGATCAAATTTTGTCATATCACGAAGAAATCTATCCCTCCCATAGCAATAACTAGAATTAAAAAAAAGGGAATGACAAAGCATCTGGGAATAAACGATTAATTTCTATCAATAAACCTGCTAAAGCACCAAACCATAGAGTACTTAGCACGGGTGCTACAGAGAGATATGTTTTTATATCCCGCATTGAAAATCCTCCTTCCTTGTTGGAATACATATATGATCATAAACTCTTGCCCAAGATTGTTATGCTATATATAAAATGAACCATATCGACGAAATTTTCCTATCCCTAAAAAAGAAAAAGATGACCCCTTCTTCCTATATATTACCAAGGAAAAGTAATCCTTCTTTATAGGCGAAATTATATTGGATTTTATATGTATATAATTCCTTAATTATATGAGACCAAAAAGAAGAAATGACACGAGGGTTCTATATATAGATAGAGAAAGAAAGAAGAAGAAAATTATGATGTGGAAAAGAAGACAGGAATTGTGTACAATGGCATTGTACAACAATTTAATTTGGAAAAGGGATGTAGCGCAGCTTGGTAGCGCGTTTGTTTTGGGTACAAAATGTCACAGGTTCAAATCCTGTCATCCCTACCTATTACTTCTTTCTTCTTTATAGGCAGTAGCGACGAGATCAATTAAAGTAAAGTGGGTATAACTTGAATTTGTGGAGACTATACGTACGTGAGATACATTAGGAATAGAAAAAGATTTTCTTTTTGAATGAATGAAAGCGCTCTTAGTTCAGTTCGGTAGAACGCGGGTCTCCAAAACCCGATGTCGTAGGTTCAAATCCTACAGAGCGTGATTCCATCTATTTTATGTCGAAGCAGAGTAAAATAACTTAACAAAATTGAATTGTAACTCCAATTTCAATTTGACCTCCTCTCTGGTCTGGAGGAGGTCAATCAAAAAAAAAAAATGACTCAATCAAAGATCCAACTGATCCCCACGCCTGTATTGCAAATACGCAGTCACGAATAATCCGCTAAAGTAATAGGAATTAGGCCTAAGGACGATTCCAAATAGAAAAACTTCAATCATTTCGATTTGTTCGAGGGGATAAAAAAGAGGTACGATCTATCCCTAAATAGTACTCTAAATTATCCACGAATCTCAATGACCAAGAAAAGAATTCCTAATTAGTCTGGAAAAGAGTCGTAGAATGCCAGGAATCCCAAAGAAAGATTTTTCTTTTCTGAATTATAATTATTCAGTCAATTCAAATAAGGCGTATCTTGTTCAAGCCAATAAATAGAGCTGGGGTTATAGTTAAAGCAGCCAGTAGAAAACCAAAATAACTAGTTAAAGTAAGCATGAAAGAGTTAAATTCCATTTATTTTTTTTTACTACACTACATATGTTGGTAAAGCATTTACCTAAGTTATGGAAAATTCATAATTCATCAGTTATTTTAGATAATACTAAAAAACAAGATAGAGTAAGATACAGAAGTGTAAAAGAAAGTGGATTCATCAGATGATACATGAGTCCCTAATTCCGAATCAAGAGATTTGTTGTGGAATTTGTCAATTGAGTAAAGTAATAATATTAAGAACTAGATCATCTAACCCCATTGAATGAAAAAAAGAAATTCAATTTTCAGGGAAATTTTTGAATAAGAGATAAATAAACAATTGAATTTGAAAAAAAAAACTTCTTTCTATTTTGGATAATTTCTTTTTCAATAGGACCCTCTTTTTGGAGTGAACGATCGAATATTCCCCTATTCCTTCTTATTTTAACTGATTGTATTCCATATGGAATAAGAGGAGAACAAAAGCATTCCACGACCTGCCAAGGGGCTGTTAAAAAAAAAAAAAAAAGAAAGCTCTTCCTTGAATTTACTTTATTTTTATTCCTTTTTCGAACTCCAACCAAAGTAGATTCGAAGACGAGTCACTTCAATTATCCTTTTAAGTTCTATTCTATCTTCTGTCTTTCCCTATTTCATCTCGTAAAGTTCCGCGCTCGCAGTTTGGTCAAGAAAGTTAGACCTAATCCAACAAACAATACAAGGATGAATTACGAATTATGAAAGGATAGATTTCACATATACTTGTCCTTGTATTGTGTCAGTATGAGAATATCCTTCCTAAATTATTTATCCAAACCTATTGATCATTAACTTAGATTTTCCCAAGATTTTGGCTGCTATTCCGAATTACTCTATTATTCCGAAGCCAATGAAAAGTAAGTAGAACCTACAAAAATGGGGTTTTCTATTGATGCCTTGAATAACATATAGCTTACCTATAGACAAAAAAAAAATAAAAAAGTAATTATGTTTCGGAACCAGGCAAAACCAGATTGCTGTGCCATAGGAAGGATAGCTATACTAATTCGGTATACTCAAAATACACCTTTGGTACAAAATTGACAATCTCACAAGGATGAAATATCAGTAATTTTCTATTTACTGGTCGATCCCATCTTTTACGGAATCAATTCCTTTTTTGAATGTACAAAAATTTTGGGAGTTCAGCATGTCTGGAAGCACGGGAGAACGTTCTTTTGCTGATATTATTACCAGTATTCGATACTGGGTTATTCATAGCATTACTATACCTTCCCTATTCATTGCGGGTTGGTTATTTGTCAGTACGGGTTTAGCTTATGACGTGTTTGGAAGTCCTAGGCCAAACGAGTATTTCACGGAAAGCCGACAAGGAATTCCGTTAATAACCGACCGTTTTGATTCTTTAGAACAACTCGATGAATTTAGTAGATCCTTTTAGGAGGCCCTCAATGACCATAGATCGAACCTATCCTATTTTTACAGTGCGATGGCTGGCTATTCACGGACTAGCTGTACCTACTGTTTTTTTCTTGGATCAATATCAGCAATGCAGTTCATCCAACGATAAAACAAATTCCAACTATAGAACTATGACACAATCAAACCCGAATGAACAAAATGTTGAATTGAATCGTACCAGTCTATACTGGGGTTTATTACTCATTTTTGTACTTGCTGTTTTATTTTCCAATTACTTCTTCAATTGAGAGAAAGAAAGAGACTAATAAGAATTCTCTTATCCCATTTGGAAGGATACCATCCTTATAACTACCCATGACTGTTTTTGTCTCTAGCATGACCAATTGATAAAATGTGGAGGAAAGTAGGGGAAATGGCCGATACTACTGGAAGAATTCCTCTTTGGCTGATAGGTACTGTAGCTGGTATTGCTGTGATTGGTTTAGTAGGTGTTTTCTTTTATGGTTCATATTCTGGATTGGGTTCATCTCTATAGTAATCGGAGGGACCAGATGTAAACATGAAAAAGTAGGAGCTTAGCGGGTCCTTACCCCCCTTTATCTGATTAGAGCGGAAAGGACCCGCGGAATTTTTATTTTACTCTTATAACGCGAATTGAATCTATTCGATTCACTCTTATGAAGCAACAAGAAAAAGAGATCACTCGAGGATCCAATATCTTATTCCACGAAGGAAGTATCCTGAAAATCCTTGATTTAGTTTCGAGTAATAAACTAATAAAACCTTAATCAAAACTATTCAACTAGCCTAAAAATAAAAAAACCTTCAATGGAAGAGTTTACTTTTTTTTTGCAAAATTTCTGTAAATTTGAAGTTGAACTTAATTAAACAAGCCAAGCAATTTGCTCACAATCACAAGAAATTTTTCCCCCGCCATATTTTCTTCCCCTCTGTTTGTCCACTACCTCGGCTAAACCTAAGCAAAAGAAAAAGAGGTCCAAGAGACAGACCCGAATAAAGAAGAAATAGTAATCTTTGACGAATTAGGAAGAAAAAGGATTCTTATTTTGATACAAGAAGAATCGGCACAAGAAAAAGGCTTTTTCTTGTGCCGAATAGACGATTAAGAAGACCTGCAATCCCTCCGAAAAAGAAGAAATTTTAATTTGATTGTTCTCGCCTTTGCCTTGGATTCTCTTCTTTTGCATGGGATATAAATAAGGAATTCCAGACATCTCATAAACAAAAAGCAGTCTAAACAAAAAAAGGATTTCCAAAATAGATCATAGATAATTCTAGCAATTGCCAATAAATCGAGGCTTTTTACCAACTTGATGGTAAGAAATCCCGGGACCTAGAAATTCATTTCGTACAATTGAACCTTTTCAAACTGTTTCTTTTTGAGAACCAAAAAAACTTGTGCCAAAATAACGGATGCGAAGAAGAACAAAAGGCCTTGGACACGTAATGGATCCTGAAGCACGATTTCTGCGTCCCCCTGACCAAAACCTCCCACATTAGGATTGCTTGTTAATGGTTGATCAAGCTTGATGGATTCCCCTCTGAAACAAGAAGTTCTGGTCCGGGAGGTATAATATCAATCACTTGGCGTCCATCTGATGCATCAACTATGGATATTTCATACCCCCCCTTTTCTTTACGTAGTATTTTTCTTACTATACCTGTTGACGTAGCATTATAGACTGTATTGTTACTCTTGCTACCATCAGGATAGATCTGTCCTCTTCCTCGGTTTCCCCCTACATATATGGGATATTTTAAGAAATGAGCATCTTTCTTCGTAGCAGGATCAGGGGAAAGAATGGGAAAGACAATTTCACTATATTTCTTACCGGGAACAGGGCCTATCACAAGAATGTTTTTTTTATCGGGACGATAACTCTGAAAAGCAAGATTTCCTATCTTTTCTTTTAACTCAGGGGAAATACGATCGGGCGGCGCTAATTCGAATCCCTCGGGCAAAATAAGAACAGCACCTACATTCAACCCTCCCTTTTTTCCATTAGCAAGAACTTGTTTCAATTGCATATCATAAGGAATTCGAAGAACTGCTTCAAATACAGTATCGGGAAGCACAGCTTGGGGAACTTCAATATCGACGGGCTTGCTAGCTAAATGGCAATTGGCACATACAATTCGTCCAGTTGCTTCTCGTGGGTTTTCATAACCCTGCTGCGCAAAAATGGGATATGCATTTGAAATAGATGTCCGAGTTATTACGTATATCATGATCGATACAGAAATCGATCGAGTTATCTGTTCCTTTACCCAAGAAAAAGTATTTCTATTTTCCATGTCCAATCGCAGATCCCAGAATTTCTACAATAAATTAGATAGGTAGCTAAGCTAATCTAGTTCCCTATACACGAATCTGTTGTCATTCTACTGCAACAGTTGTACTGCAATGATGAATACCTTAAAGTAGGTATAAATAGAAAGAATTTTGCTAAAATGGAAAAGGGCTTTCTTTCTAAAAAAAGATGCTTGCTAATTTGATTAATATTAATATCGGGAGATCAAATGAATTTATGCTTCACTAATTGAATGATAAATGACTACAAGCGAAGGAGATAGACGATTTAAACAAAAAAAGACCCAAAATTTCAAACATGTATCTAGAATTACTGGAAAACTACAAACAAAAATAGTGAAAATAAGCTCGTTAGGAGCCCATCCAAAATCGTTGTAGACCCAACGAATTACTAGTTCCCAACCACGGGTGGAGTGAAATCCAACAAAAAAATCAGTAACTAAAAGAATAAAAAAAGCTTTTATTGAGTCATTTAAATTATAGAAGAATTCTGAACCCAAGAATTCAAAATGACAAGTTCCTCTTTACCCAGAAAAAAAGAACCACTTAGAATAGCCAAACAGATTATATTTGTCGAGAAATGCAAAATGGTATGGAGATGATCCTCATTATTTATTTTGACCCATTGTATTATTTCCTTGTGTATTCCTGTAGGAGGTTTTTGTACATGTGTCTTTAGTTTCCCTTTTATCATCTCGTCCAAGAGAGAAAGTTCTTCTAATTCTATGAATCTTTCTAGAATCCTTTTCTCTTGAATATCAGTTAAGAGAGTTTCGGATTGCCTGGTATTCCACCAATTCTTAATCCAAAGTTCCAGACATTTGTTAAATGAGGAAGAGACCCCCCAAGGCAAAAGTACGATAAATACAAGATATAGTAAAGAAGGCAATGCTTTCTTTTTTTTCATTTTTGATCTGTAAATGGAGTTGTTAATGAATATGCTTCATTCGCTGACTCTATTCCATTCCCTGACTCTATATGATGATATTTCTATTTCATGATATTTCTATTTCTTTGAAGCAAAAACTCTATAGGTTTGATACCCTGTATCTATTCTTCTTTTTTGTATATTAGTTATTAGTGGAATTTCAGTGCATTGGGTTCTTTCTTAGATCTAGATGGAATGAAATAGTGAAATAGAATAAAAAAAAAGCCCTTTCGGATGAAAAAGGAAGAATAGTATGCGATATATCTAACTTGGATAAAAAAAAATTAAAAGCAAATTTCTCTTATCCTCGTTTGTTCTTCCTTTAGATAAATACTTAAAAATCCCCTTACAATAACAAATCCAATTTAGAAGGGACTTCCTCCCTGTGTTGAGAAAACTTTTCTTCTTCCAATTCTTCTTTTCTTCATTCAACTCAGTTCAAAAAAGATACCTCAAAATACTTCAATTGGTACGCGCAAGAAATAGGCCAATTCGGCAGCTTTTTGTTCAATTTCTCGTGGAGTAAAAAATTTATCATCAGTACGAGTCAAGGGAATGATCCCCTGGCCCCGGATTTCCATATAAAGAATACGACGAGGATAAAGACCCTCTTTAACCTGAATTCTAATTGATTGGATATCCCGCATAAGGAATCGAAGGAAGACGCGACGTTTTATTCCAGGGAATCCCCAACGAAAAATGCACACTATTCCCTCTTTTCTATCGAATCGGTCATAACCACTACCTACATTCCACAAAATAGTACACCACAAGTAGGAGCTAATGAATAGGCCTGCGATTCGTAGAAAGACATCACGACCCCCTGCGGAAAAAAAAGAATTTCTTGAGATGGAAGTATAGATATAATATTCTTACCAAGATAACTGGAAATCCCAACCGATAAGAATCCTAGTGAACCTAGAAAAAGAATACAGGCCCAGAAAAAATTACCCCTTTTTCGAGAACCTTTTAGAAGTTCTACCCATATGTGTTCTGATCGCCAATTCATATTAGATATACTAAATCCAGCAGCGGTCGATTGAAATTGAGAGAATAAGCTAAATAATTTTGACTTTACTTTTTTTGATTCTGAAATCGCCTTCAGCAACTAGTACTCCTGTGAAATAATAGGTTAGATACATTGACTTTCTATTCAAAAAATATTCGTTGATTCAATTAAAATAAATAAAATAAAACTCGCTATACCTGGCTCTGCATATTCATGCATTTATGCTCGTAGCCTATATCCGCATCCATAACCGTTTTTCATTTGTGTGTAGAAAGTGTGTGTAGAAAAAGCCACATACCCTACCATATTATATTACTTACACTAAAAAATACTAGACAATCTTATTTTTTTGCACATAAAGAAATAAAGAAGTCATTGCAATTGCCGGAAATACTAAGCCTACTAAAGGCACGAAAATAGAAGGTAAGTTTAAATCCGTCATGGAATAGGTGTCTCAATTCAAAATTTACTATTTCTATCTAGTCGAAAAATATCTTAAGATTCTTATGATATAATTAAGTATATCTATTATAAGGAATATTGACTATTGTATTGTATTTTTTATTTTAGTTTGAAAAATATTCTGTAAAAAAAATGAAAGGATAATAAGAAAATTCCAAAAAAGGAGAACTAATTAAAAAGATTTTATTTTGATTTTCCCATCCTCATGGCCTTTCTATCTTTCTAATCTAATTTGAAATTGGATTCAAAAGAAAGCGGTTAGAATTTACTTCCTGCATACATACTTCTCTAGAAGCGCATACAATAATGCGTGGTAAAGGCGGAAAAATAGTATATTCAATCAAATCAAAGGGCAAATTATCTTACCTACTATAGATCCCCTACTACCCTCTTAGACTTTAAAAGGCGATATACCACCCAAAGAAAGGGTATGAAAATGCCGGGTGGAGTTAGCTTTTCGACGAAGACCTGTCCCGTGCAGCGAAGCCCTGTTAGTAAGACCCCCCGCAATAATGGATTATAGAAGAATATTATTCCAAATACTCCTCTGGACGCATATAGTAGCATTGCGATTCCGAATCTTTTTTATTTATGAATATGAACAGAAAAAATTCATTGTATCGTTGGGTCGGAGCGGAGGTTTGGTCCAGAAAAATTAGAAACAAAACGTCTACTCTACCGCATTGAAGTCTATAGCGCTGTATTTCCACGAAAGTATAATTCTTACCATCAGGATACGATCCTTTCTTTTGAACTAAACGTCTCTACGATGGGTCCAGGTTCTATGTCCAATCCCAAATCAAGGATTTCTCGCTCTTGATCGGAGTCATAAACTAAAAAAAAAACTACCTTTTTATCCTTTTTCTCAAGGTTATAGAAAACTTCCTTATCTAGTTCTAGCATTTTGAAAAAAAAAAAATGCTTCTTTTTTTACACACAGTTCGAGTCACTTGTTGACTCACGATTACGCCTGTTAAAAGTTTCAAACGTCCTCTTTTTTGAAATTGAAAGAGAGTCCTATAAAAAGGTCTAACTTCCAAACTATGTCTTTTTTCATTCATTCTCCTTTAGTTTTTTTCTCTATCTAGAAGTGGAATAGAATAACCCGGTTGAAGGGTAATGATCATACGTCTGTAATGCATTGTATGGCCCAGAATAGGTCCTATTCTTCTACCTTTTCCAGGTAGTCGATGGCTATTCACAGCTACCACCTTAACACCAAAGAAGAGTTCGACCCAATGCTTTATTTCTGTCTTAGTGAATCCCGATTCGACATTAAAAGTATATTGATTCTTTCCCAATAAACGAAGACTTTTTTCTGTAAATACTGCGTATTTGATTCCATTATCATTATCATATGATAATACTATATTTATTATTTTATTATTTTATTTGTATTTCTTTATTGTATTATACCTTAATATATATATTCTAGATATATAGAATAGACGAATCTCAATTTGTCAAGTCTCATGATCATATCATGATCTATTTTTATTCGGCTCAATCTTTTTTTTCTAAAAAAGATTGAGCCGAGTTTAATTGCAATCAATTAGAAGAATAAAGAAGAATTACTGCATTTCATAACTGATTTTTTTCTCTTTTTATTTCGTTTCTTTTTTATTTATACCTTCTTTATCTTTAGTTTTATCTAGTTAATCAATAGTATCTACCGGCTCGAACTCGAATTTGATCGCCTTCCATACTTCACAAGCTGCGGCTAGTTCAGGACTCCATTTGCAAGCTGCTCGGATAATTTCATTACCTTCGCGAGCAAGATCGCGCCCTTCGTTACGAGCTTGTACACAGGCTTCTAAAGCCACTCGATTAGCTGCTGCACCAGGTGCATTTCCCCAAGGATGTCCTAAAGTTCCTCCACCAAATTGTAATACAGAATCGTCCCCAAAGATTTCGGTCAGAGCTGGCATATGCCAAACATGAATACCACCTGAAGCTACCGGTATAACACCTGGCATGGATACCCAGTCCTGAGTGAAAAAGATACCGCGAGCACGATCTTTTTCAATAAAATCATCGCGCAATAAATCAACAAAACCTAAAGTCATTTCGCGTTCCCCTTCTAACTTACCTACTACTGTACCGGAGTGGATATGATCTCCCCCAGACATACGCAATGCTTTAGCTAATACACGGAAATGCATACCATGATTTTTCTGTCTATCAATAACTGCATGCATTGCACGGTGAATGTGAAGAAGTAGGCCATTGTCGCGGCAATAATGAGCCAAAGTAGTATTTGCGGTGAATCCCCCAGTTAAGTAGTCATGCATTACAATAGGAACCCCTAATTCTCTTGCAAATACAGCTCTCTTAATCATTTCTTCACATGTACCCGCAGTCGCATTCAAGTAATGCCCCTTGATTTCACCGGTTTCGGCCTGTGATTTATAAATAGCTTCGGCACAAAAGACAAAACGGTCTCTCCAGCGCATAAATGGTTGTGAGTTTACGTTTTCATCATCTTTGGTAAAATCAAGTCCACCACGTAGACACTCATAACACGCTCTACCATAATTTTTTGCGGATAATCCCAATTTTGGTTTAATAGTACATCCCAATAAAGGACGACCGTACTTGTTCAACTTATCTCTTTCAACTTGGATACCATGAGGCGGGCCTTGGAAAGTTTTTGAATAAGTAGGGGGAATTCGTAGATCCTCCAAACGTAGAGCACGTAGGGCTTTGAAACCAAATACGTTACCTACAATGGAAGTAAACATGTTAGTAACGGAACCCTCTTCAAATAGGTCTAATGGATAAGCTACATAACAGATCCATTGGTTGTCTTCCCCAGCAACAGGCTCGATGTGATAGCATCGTCCTTTGTAACGATCAAGACTGGTAAGTCCATCAGTCCAAACAGTTGTCCATGTACCAGTAGAAGATTCGGCAGCTACTGCAGCCCCTGCTTCTTCGGGCGGAACCCCAGGCTGAGGACTTACTCGGAATGCTGCCAAGATATCAGTATCCTTAGTTTCATACTCTGGGGTGTAGTAAGTCAATTTATAATCTTTAACACCAGCTTGAAATCCAACACCTGCTTTAGTTTCTGTTTGTGGTGACATAAGTCCCTCCCTATAACTCTTGAATTAAGAATTCTCACAATAACAGGGTCTACTCGATGTTAATTAGGCGTAAATGAAACTTTAGCAAAAATCTCGTAAAACAAAAAGGATATTCAATTAATATAATATCAACTCATTAAAGAAAATTGAGGGCATGCTTAGGTTAATGAATATGTTTCATTCATATATAATGCGTACACCCTGTGTATGTTCTATCCTATAGGAATTCCAATATAGGAATTCGATAGGAATTGAGTTGTTGTTATGGTAAGTTAACACGGTTCGTTATTAAACCATGGATTTGATTTACCAAATCCATAATTATTGTATACTCTTTGATAGATATAGCGCAACCCAAATTAATTCCTAATCCTTATTTTACAAGTTCTTAATAGTTCTCTTTTCTTATTTTGAATGCAAATACCTAACTAAATACTAATAAAATTCTTTGTTGACAGCAATCTATGCTTCACAGTAGTATATATTTTGTATATCGAAGTCCTAGATAGGAAAGTAGAGTAGGCACAGATCCTCCACAAAAGGCAAAATGTATATGAAAAAAAAGATTGCATTGAACTTTCCAATGGACTCATTCCATGAGTAAACGATTGAATGGGATTCGCTTGGGCAACGAAATCAAGTCCTGGTCCCCTTTTCTCTCTTATTGAATTAACTAATTCATTTCCTTTTTACTTTTGGATTTTTTTTGATTTGATTTGGCATTATTCAACAATAAAAAAAGAAAAATTTCGACAAATTCCTTTTTTTTAATTATGTGATAATTATGAGAACCAATCCTACTACTTCTCCTCCCGGGGTTTCCACAATTGAAGAAAAAAGTACAGGTCGTATCGATCAAATTATTGGACCCGTGCTGGATGTCACTTTTCCCCCAGGCAAGTTACCTTATATTTATAACGCTTTGGTAGTCCAGAGTAGAGACACTGCCGATAAGCAAATTAATGTGACTTGTGAGGTACAACAATTATTAGGAAATAATCGAGTTAGAGCTGTAGCTATGAGTGCTACGGACGGGTTGATGAGAGGAATGGAAGTGATTGACACGGGAGCTCCTCTCAGTGTTCCGGTCGGTGGAGCTACTCTCGGACGAATTTTCAACGTTCTTGGGGAGCCTGTTGACAATTTGGGTCCTGTAGATAGTAGTGCAACGTTCCCTATTCATAGATCTGCGCCTGCCTTTATCGAGTTAGATACGAAATTATCCATCTTTGAAACAGGTATTAAGGTCGTCGATCTTTTAGCTCCTTATCGACGTGGAGGAAAAATAGGACTATTTGGGGGGGCTGGAGTAGGTAAAACAGTACTGATCATGGAATTAATCAATAACATTGCTAAAGCTCATGGGGGCGTATCCGTATTCGGTGGAGTAGGGGAACGGACTCGTGAAGGAAATGATCTTTATATGGAAATGAAGGAATCCGGAGTAATTAATGAAAAAAATATTGAGGAATCAAAGGTAGCTCTAGTCTATGGCCAAATGAATGAACCACCGGGAGCTCGTATGAGAGTTGGTTTAACTGCCCTAACTATGGCGGAATATTTCCGAGATGTTAATAAGCAAGACGTGCTTTTATTTATCGATAATATCTTTCGTTTTGTTCAAGCAGGATCAGAGGTATCCGCTTTATTAGGGAGAATGCCCTCCGCAGTGGGTTATCAACCTACTCTTAGTACAGAAATGGGTTCTTTGCAAGAAAGAATTGCTTCTACTAAAAAGGGATCTATAACTTCGATTCAAGCAGTTTATGTACCTGCAGACGATTTGACCGACCCTGCCCCTGCCACAACATTTGCACATTTGGATGCTACTACCGTACTTTCCAGAGGATTAGCTTCCAAGGGTATTTATCCAGCAGTAGATCCTTTAGATTCAACCTCGACTATGTTACAGCCTCGGATCGTTGGCAACGAACATTATGAAACTGCGCAAAGAGTTAAGGAAACTTTACAACGTTACAAAGAACTTCAGGACATTATCGCAATTCTTGGCTTGGATGAATTATCGGAAGAGGATCGTTTAACTGTAGCAAGAGCAAGAAAAATTGAGCGTTTCTTATCACAACCGTTCTTTGTGGCAGAAGTTTTTACTGGTTCTCCAGGAAAGTATGTTGCTCTTGCGGAAACTATTAGGGGATTTCAACTAATCCTTTCCGGAGAATTAGACGGCCTACCTGAACAGGCTTTTTATTTGGTGGGTAACATCGATGAAGCTAGCACGAAAGCTATAACCTTAGAAGAGGAGAACAAATCGAAGAAATGAAATTAAATCTTTATGTACTGACTCCTAAGCGAATTATTTGGGATTGTGAAGTGAAAGAAATCATTTTATCCACTAATAGTGGCCAAATTGGCGTATTACCAAACCACGCCCCCATTAACACAGCAGTAGATATGGGTCCTTTGAGAATACGCCTCCTCAACGACCAATGGTTAACAGCGATTCTGTGGAGCGGTTTTGCGAGAATAGTTAATAATGAGATCATCATTTTAGGAAATGATGCGGAACTGGGTAGTGATATTGATCCGGAAGAAGCTCAAAAGGCACTTGAAATAGCCGAAGCTAACTTGAGTAAAGCTGAGGGTACGAAAGATTTGGTTGAAGCGAAGCTCGCTCTCAGACGAGCTAGGATACGAATCGAGGCTGTCAATTGGATTCCCCCATCCAATTGAAGACAATCCAGTGGTTTATAGTTGATACAAAGAAAAAGGGAAGAGGGGTAGAAAAAGTTATTAGATAGCGAAGCGAAGTAAGTCCAATGCTATCTAGTAATTTTTCTACCTACTTACCTACTATTGGATTTGAACCAATGACTCCCGCCGTATGAAAGCAATACTCTAACCACTGAGTTAAGTAGGCAATTTATCACCACAAAGGAAGACCCATTACTTCGATCGATTATATATTGAATCCCTTTTCTAAGCAATACCGCTCTGTTATTGGTCTGTTATATACTAAATACTAAACTAAATACTAAACAGATACAGATCAAAGGGGTATCCTCTGGCATTAGAAAATATTCATCTTGACAAGAAATTATCTATATGTTAAGATATCTCTGATAAGGGCTATAGCTCAGTTCGGTAGAGCAACTCGTTTACACGTGCGCCAATGCTTTTCAAAGGAGCTTATTATGCAATGAACATAATCGATCTTATTGCAAAATCAATGTCTTACTTCATAGATTCGAGAGAATAGGAGAACAGTAGCCTGACAAACAGTCGGTTCAGTCCGATTCAGGTGCCAATTCAGGTGCCTAATCAAATAGAACCCTTATGGATTTGCTAGTTGATAAGGTAAATATCCAGCCCACTAAATGCTAGGCGTAATGAGGATAAGGGCCTCCAAAAAACTTCTTTTCGTTCTATGAACTTTAAGGTGTATGAAGTCTCATAGTTAACTCTTGCAGTGGAACGATAGAGACTCCATTTCACTTAGGTTGATTTAATTTAGACCGGAGGCAGACCTAAGTCAAGGTAATCCTCCTTTGAAACACTTTGGTATTGCTCCTAGATAGATCATAATACAAAAAATCAATCAGAGCACAGGGAGCCATCTCATTATCTTTCCGTAAAGAAAAACTATGGTGGACTAACTGATCTTTAAATCAGTTTATGAAAGAGCCCAATGCAAAAAAATGCATGTTGGGTCTTTGAAACAGTTCAAATCATTTCGATAATAATCCGTTTGATCTGTTTTACCGAGAAGGTCTACGGTTCGAATCCGTATAGCCCTAATATGCCCTTTTTTAGATTTTAGGATCTCTATCCTATGTTTTCTTTAGTTTAGTATAGTTTTCATTTTCTCATTAGTATTTGTTTATAGACTGGATAGGCGCCTGCGACATAGAATAGAGATAAAAGCATTACCAAAGGCTCATTCATCGAAAATCAAAATCATACAGACAGGAAAAGAAAAACGAATTTCTATCAAATCAATAGAAGAAAGGATCCTTTCCCTGATTTGAATCCCGTCCTCCTTCAAATAGGATATCTCTAGACTTCCCTATAATAACTGCAATGATTTTATCCATTTTGCGAATTCCTACTTTGTTTTAAGTATATTTATTACTTTGTTTATAGATACATTATGTAAATTGATCAACTTTAAATAGAAAAAATAAAGTAAAGAGTAAATAAGAAAACAGAATATTCTGTCTCATAGTTCTGAAATAGAGTTCTTTATTTTTATTTTATAGTATTACTTCTCATTAATTATACTGCATAGATTAGTCCTACTATCTTAATTAGGTTCTAATTTAGTAGTATTCTCATTTTTATTTAATAGTCTCTTATTATTTTATTATTAAATATTAAATAAAGGATAGAGCTATTCTTTTTTCTAGAGATTCTAGAGAAAGCGAGACAAAGTGAAACGAGAAAGTTTTCTTTATATAAGAATTAGATCTACATACACCATATCTAAATAGAATGGAAATCCAAAAGAAAGGGAGTTGGGATTCCATTGGATGAATCTTTAAAGAAGATGCAGCACAGAGGAAACAAAGGCTAAACTTAAACTAAGCGCTTTTGTTTGAACAAAAAAGATTCTTGTTTCACCGAGGAAAAGAGAGAAGTTCTGGATAAATTGACAATGCTGAATTGAATTGACTAATTTAAGTTCCGCCTATTCCACATTAATGGGAGTACATTATGTTTCTGCTTCACGAATATGATATTTTTTGGACATTTCTAATAATAGCAAGCCTTATTCCTATTTTGGCATTTTCGATTTCAGGACTTTTAGCCCCGGTTAGTGAAGGACCAGAGAAGCTTTCTAGTTATGAATCGGGTATAGAACCCATGGGAGGGGCTTGGGTACAATTCCGAATACGCTATTATATGTTTGCGCTCGTTTTTGTTGTTTTTGATGTGGAAACCGTCTTTCTATACCCTTGGGCAATGAGTTTCGACGTATTGGGTGTATCCGTTTTTATCGAAGCTTTGATTTTCGTGCTTATCTTAGTTGTTGGTTTAGTTTATGCATGGCGAAAAGGAGCCTTGGAATGGTCTTAACTGAATATTTAGACAAAAAAAAAGAAGGAAAAGATTCTATTGAGACAGTTATGAATTTGATTGAGTTTCCCTTACTTGACCAAACAAGTTCCAATTCTGTTATTTCAACTACACCAAATGATCTTTCGAATTGGTCAAGACTCTCCAGTTTATGGCCCCTTCTATACGGTACCAGTTGTTGTTTCATTGAATTTGCTTCATTAATAGGCTCACGATTCGACTTTGATCGTTATGGATTGGTACCAAGATCAAGTCCTAGGCAAGCAGACCTAATTTTAACAGCCGGTACGGTAACAATGAAAATGGCTCCCTCTTTAGTGAGATTATACGAGCAAATGCCTGAACCAAAATACGTCATTGCTATGGGAGCCTGTACTATTACAGGGGGAATGTTCAGTACGGATTCCTATAGTACTGTTCGGGGAGTTGATAAGTTAATTCCTGTGGATGTCTACTTGCCGGGCTGCCCACCTAAACCGGAGGCAGTTATAGATGCCCTAACAAAACTTCGTAAGAAGATATCGCGAGAAATAGTTGAGGATCAAACTCTATCTCAAAATAAAAATAGATGTTTTACTACCAGTCACAAGCTTTATGTTAGGCGCAGTACTCATACAGGAACTTATGAGCAAGAATTGCTCTATCAATCACCATCTACATTAGATATATCTTCTGAAACTTTTTTCAAATCCAAAAGTTCAGTACCTTCCTACAAATTAGTGAATTAGGAGAGGGGCTCTTTTGTGTAGAAAAATAAAAAGCAGGGCAATCTTTCAAACTTGCATCCGAAATGTGAAATATTTATACAAAGAGGGAGAGATGAAGACAATGCAGCAGGGTTGGTTATCTAATTGGCTAGTCAAACATGAGGTGGTTCATAGATCTTTGGGCTTTGATCACCGAGGAATAGAGACTTTACAAATAAAAGCAGGGGATTGGGATTCCATTGCTGTCATTTTATATGTATATGGTTACAATTATTTACGCTCCCAATGTGCTTATGATGTAGCACCCGGTGGATCTTTAGCTAGCGTGTATCATCTTACGAGAATACAATATGGTATAGATAATCCAGAAGAAGTCTGCATAAAAGTCTTTGCCCAAAAGGATAATCCTAGAATTCCGTCTGTCTTCTGGATTTGGAGAAGTGCCGATTTTCAAGAACGCGAATCTTATGATATGGTGGGAATCTCTTATGATAATCATCCGCGCCTTAAACGTATCCTAATGCCTGAAAGTTGGATAGGCTGGCCCTTACGTAAGGATTATATAACCCCCAATTTTTATGAAATACAAGATGCTCATTGAATGATAAGAAATTCATGCTCACTTATACAACACAACTCCAGATTTTATTCAAGTCAAGGAATATTTTTAGGTTCTTTTCCTAGATGAAACGGAATACCTATTTATAATTAATTCCTAATTATACAAAAGCATTCCAGATAGACTGAGCAAAAAAAGGGTTTCATTTGGATTCCCCTATTTTGAAAATCGCATATTAATTTCCTTCATATGAACAGAAAAATAGGATGACTCAAAGAAGTTCTCTACCAGGAACTTTGTACCGCGCACATTACTTAGCACAACTAGGAAAATAAGATAAGATAAAGATAAGCAAGACTAAAAAAATATTCGTCGGAATAGCGGAATACAAAATTAAGAAACGCAAAAAAATAAAGGGGAATCTCACCCCCTTCTTTATCATAAAGAAAAGATATATTTTAAAACTTCTTTAAAAAGAAAAAGAAGTGCCTCTATATTTATATTATAGATTTATCCACTTAGATGAATAAATATTATTAATGAATATGTATCACAATCCATCTCGAGGTATTTGGATCAATACCTATTCGGTGGATCTTTTTTTTTTTTTTCTCTGCCAGGAACCAGATTTGAACTGGTGACACGAGGATTTTCAGTCCTCTGCTCTACCAACTGAGCTATCCTGACCTTTTCTTGTGCATCATCCTAGTAGAGTATTTGTATCTATGTCAATTAAAAGGACTAAAAATTAATTAAAGTATTTCAAATTTTAAATTTGAAAATGGGGGGGGTAGTCCTATGCATTGTGCATGGTTTACTTAAATAAAACTTAAAAATAGAGTGAATAACCAAGATTTCTTGCCGATACTCTAATAAAAAAGAAATCTATTCAATGAATAGGATAAGATCCATTGAGTTCTCTTCGCATTCCTTTGTGAAAGAGTAGAATGAGAAAGCTAATGAATCTTAAACCCATTGCATTGATAAAAAGAAAAAAAAGTGCATTGATAAAAAGAAAAAAAAAAAGAGGATAAATAATAATAATATAGTATAGTTAGGGAATAAAAGAGGATTTGGGGATAGAGGGACTTGAACCCTCACAACTTATAAAGTCGACGGATTTTCCTTTTACTAGAAATTTCATTGTTGTCAGTATTGACATGTAGAATGGGACTCTCTCTTTGTCCTCGTCCGATTAATCCACTTTTTTAAAGATCTCGAAAACTTTGAATTTTAATTGAAGAATTTGATTATTCAATATTCGATTGGAGTGGATTCACAATAATGAAAAAAAAAAATTATGATATGAGTTTTTTATTTCATAATCATTATCATTTCTAATTTCATTTTTAAAAAAGATAAAGAACCTATATTATAATTAGAATATAATATGAGTTCTGTGATTAATCGTTTGCTATGTCAGTATCTATACGTGTTTATTAAATGTATAAGGTATAAAACCCCTCTTTCTCTAATTTAGAACTAGAAGGAATTCCACTAACAACACAACGTAATTAACTCGATTCGTTAGAACAGCTTCCATTGAGTCTCTGCACCTATCCTTTTCCTTTGTATTCTAGTTCGAGAACCCCTTGTTTTCTCAAAACACGGATTTGGCTCAGGATTGCCCTTTTTTAATTCCAGGGTTTCTCTGAATTTGGAAGTTACCACTTAGCAGGTTTCCATACCAAGGCTCAATACAATCAAGTCCGTAGCGTCTACCGATTTCGCCATATCCCCATTTCCCTCTTCTTTGAGACCAGGATTCCTTGTGTAATTTCATCCATCTCTTAGTTTTTTTTTTGAATCATTGAGTTCATCACTCAACGTAGTCTAGCAGTTCAGTTCGACTCTATTTGAGAGACCTCGCTTGCTTATTGCAATTCAGAATTGAATTGATTCTATCCTTGATGTATTTGCAATTCAATCCGAATCAATATATCCAAAAGTTTTTATCTCCCCCACCTCCCGTCTTACTTTTTTATAGTATTCAAAATTATACTATAACGCTTGATATTTATTCTTTTTTTCTAATCAGAATTAGCAATTTTATTTACTCTGACTCTATGTTCCCCTTAGTGAAATATTAATCCTCAAATTATTAACAAATAATAAAGTCTATAATGATCGAATGAAAATACCAATAAATTCTATAATTTTATTTTTTAATATCCTATAGTTAAGCATATCAAGCTAACTTTATCTTTAAGAAGTTTTAGTATTTTTTTATTTTTATAAGTATAACTTCAAATTTAGAACTAGTTAATAGCTAAGATTAATAACTAATATCTGAGATTTTACGGATTTCCTATACTATACCTATTTCTATTTGTTACACTATTTCCGTTATGTAAGCCCACTTAGCTCAGAGGTTAGAGCATCGCATTTGTAATGCGAGGGTCATCGGTTCAAATCCGATAGTCGGCTTTTTTTTCTCTATCGATGTTCTACGAACAAGAATCTCTTTTTTTCCGAATTAAATGGAGAATCCAGGATCTTTTATGTTTTTTACCTTACAATTTTGCTAGATACAAAACAATAAAATAAATAATATATATACAAAAAAAAAAGATTTTGATGAAATTCCATTTTTTGGGGTACTTTAGTTGATTTTACTCTGTTTATCCTGTAGTTTAATTCAGTTTTAATTTCGATGTATTCTGTAATGTAAATACAATGAAATTAATTGTGTAAAATGAAATTTCAATAAAATAAAAAAAGGAGTCTTCATGTCCCGTTATCGAGGACCTCGTTTAAAAAAAATACGCCGTCTGGGAGCTTTACCAGGACTCACTAGAAAAACACCTAAATCCGGAAGTAATCTTAAAAAAAAATTCAATTCTGGGAAAAAGGAGCAATATCGTATTCGTCTTCAAGAAAAACAGAAATTGCGTTTTCATTATGGTCTGACAGAACGACAATTACTTAGATATGTACATATCGCTGGAAAAGCAAAAAGGTCAACAGGCCAGGTTTTACTACAATTACTTGAAATGCGTTTGGATAATATCCTTTTTCGATTGGGTATGGCTTCAACCATTCCTGGGGCCCGCCAATTAGTCAACCATAGACATATTTTAGTTAATGGTCGTATAGTCAATATACCAAGTTTTCGTTGCAAACCCCGAGATATTATTACTACGAAAGATAACCAAAGATCAAAAGGTCTGGTTCAAAATTATATTGCTTCATCGGACCCGGGGAAATTGCCAAAGCATTTGGCGATTGACACGTTGGAATATAAAGGACTAGTAAATAAAATCCTAGATAGGAAGTGGGTCGGTCTCAAAATAAATGAGTTGTTAGTTGTAGAATATTACTCTCGTCAGACTTGAACTTAACGAAAAAAGGAAAGGTTCATAGAATTTTCTTCCCCTTCCCCTTTCCCCGAACTAAATCGCCCTAAGACCATTACCATTAATTTGTATTTTCCCATCAACTAGCTAAAATTGATTAACCCTAGGATTAGGATCCTTTTTTCTTTTTTCCTCTATGTGTATTTTACATACCACAGTAATTTGCTATAGAGAATTTCTAATTTCTATTAAATCAAAATAAGATAATATAAGATATTATATTATTGCTGGAAAAAATTGTTATTTGATTTGATACATTGTGATCCTTAACGTTGATGAATTAAGAAAAACGGAAAGAGAGGGATTCGAACCCTCGGTAAACAAAAGTCTACATAGCAGTTCCAATGCTACGCCTTGAACCGCTCGGCCATCTCTCCTACATAACTTATTATGGAAAATAAACTGAGTGAATAGCGAGTTTTCTTATTCCTGCAGTACAGGTACAACCGCAACCACTCGGGGGTTCCATAGTTCTATTGGAAAAATTCCTTTTGATCTAAGTGGAAGGATACAGGATTTTTTACTAGAAATTGCGCTCGCTATAAAATAAAAGTTTTAATTTGGGTTTTCCCGCAACTAAAGAAAAAGAAAATGGAAGAATTCTTCTTATTGCATAATAAAATAAAGAAACCTTAGAATTCCGTTTGCATAAGATACGCTACACCATACTATCGAAATCAAAAATAGGGTATGAGACAATTAATAACTTTGAAAACACGAAATAGTTGATAACATAAGTTGTTGTTCAGAAATAGGAAAGTGGAATGAAATCCAGTCTTAGTCAAATATTTCATATCTCTTCGTGTCCAAGCAGAAGGAAAAGGATACAATTTGAGCTGAGCGGAAAATCCATATCTCTCTTATCCATTTAAAGCATATGGATTTAGAGTAGAGCATATGGATCAATCTATTTATAATTATAAGAATCGAATGTGTTTGTTTTTATGTTATTTTGTGAAGGAATGAAAACAATTCTATATAGAATGGGTTGGGAATTATGCCTAGATCCCGTGGAAATGGAAATTTCATTGATAAGACCTCCTCAATTGTAGCCAATATTTTATTGCGAATAATTCCGACAACCTCAGGAGAAAAAAAGGCATTTACTTATTATAGAGATGGTGCGATTTGACTCTTTTTTTTGCTTTTTTTTAGCCCTACCTATACCTCAGTCTTACGAAAAAGAGAGGGGGGTTGGCATAGAGAGAACCAAATTTGTAAAGCAAACAAACCCACGCTTCGGGAAGGTGAGGCGAACTAACAATTCCTTCCGTCGTGTATCCTCGATTGATGCGGCTTCAGATACTTCAATTGTAGATTTGAGTATTGAGCGAAAGGTTACACCTACAGGATATGGTATGGTATGGATTACAGGCCAATCCTACTCTATTAGTATCCGTAGGCAGCATAGGGGAGAAAAGCACTACACCTAGAAATAGGAATCAACAAGAGAAAAACTTTGTTAGAAATTACCCCTTTCCTGATCGGTATCAGGGCTGGGAAGAATGGTTGGGATAACAAACAACCATCAGGTTTGTACTTTGGATACCCCTATAACCATCAAAGATCGTTGAAGTAGCTAATTCCTCTAAATAGGAGGCGTTGAGAACAAAGAAATTATTGGAGCTATCGTTTTCCTCTAGCATTAATAGAATTCATTGGTGTTAAGAAAAACCTCTTGTGGGAAGGTTGGCTAGAGATTTCTTGGAAAAATACCAGCCCCTTTCGGTTCATAATGAGACGGGACTAATTCTATTTTGATTCTATAGATTATTTCGCTTAGTACTATTATGTACAGAAGGGAGGAGCCGTATGAGATGAAAACCTCATGTACGGTTTTGGAACGGAGATTTTTTGAATAGAATGAACGACCGTAACGGATGTTGGCTCAATCCGAAGGAAATTATGCGGAAGCTTTGCAAAATTATTATGAAGCTACGCGACTAGAAATCGATCCCTATGATCGAAGTTATATACTCTATAACATAGGCCTTATACACACAAGCAATGGAGAGCATACAAAGGCTTTGGAATATTATTTCCGGGCACTAGAACGAAACCCCTTCTTACCGCAAGCTTTTAATAATATGGCCGTGATCTGTCATTACGTGCGACTATCTCCACTATAGAAAGAAAAAAAAAAAAGAGAGGATCAAATTTTCTAGTAAATACTAGAAAAAAAGGGCTTTCTACATAGGGATCGTAAAAACAACGATTTTTCCCTATCAGCTGTAGGAAGGAAGGACACTTCACGAGAATCAAAAAACGAAGAAAGTATGGCCTATACTACTACTCTATGGATAAAGTTTCTCAAATTGATAGAGAAAGCACCGTAAAGATCAATTAGTGAGCGACTGGGTCGATACAACTAAAAAAAACTGCTTACTTATCCCATGATATGGGGCAAAATTTAGGAATCCGCTTATGTAATAGAGCCGATCCACTAAGGGATTAAGCAGCGGTGTAGTATCAGATCCCAAAGATAGTAAGTTCTTTTTTCTTTCTTATGGAAAAAAGTCTTTTTCAAGGATTCTATAGAGATTTCATATATGAAACCGGGATAGTTACCTCTCAGAAAATTTGAACGAAGGCTCTATATCTATCTATGCTTCATTCTTCTGAAGGTGGGAAAAAAGATCAAACTGATTATTGATAAAAATTAGGGTTTGAAACTTAGGTAATTAATTTCTTCTGCTTAACCCAAGAACAAATTGGATCGATTTTTGATAAATCGAATTCAGTTAAGATAGGGGAAATTCAGATAGCAATTTCTGAGCCGTATGAGGTAGGAAACTCTCAAGTACGGTTCTAAGGGAAGGAACTTCCTATTCCGACCGAGGAGAACAGGCCATTCTACAGGGTGATTCGGAAATTGCGGAAGCTTGGTTTGATCAAGCTGCTGAATATTGGAAACAAGCTATAGCGCTTACTCCGGGAAATTATATTGAAGCACAGAACTGGTTGAAGATTACGAAGCGCTTTGAATTTGAATAAGACCATGCTCCTTCTTTTTCATAAAATGGGTGGTTTGGTTGTTGATCCATTAATCAAATAAATTAGGTCGTAAGATCGAATCAAGAATTTCATTATATCCATTTCTTATACCTTCTATTTTATATGATATTTCATAAGAATAAACCATAGGGATAGGGTCTAGAATAGAAGTAATAAAGTGAATAAAAAGAGGGGGCAATCTAAATATTGCTAATATATTAGGACCATCTTATTAATAATTCTAATGAGTTATCTTGGAATTTAGAATCAAATAAAAAACCCTATATTATGCTCAAGGAAAGTAGATATAGATAGGAGCTTATGCCCTCAAAAAAAATACACTAGTTTCTTAAATTAAAAATAAAAAAGATTTTTTTCTTACGTCGAGAAATATTTGTTTTTCAAGATAAACAATGTCCGTTAGGCACCTAATCTTTATGTCATAATAGACCCGAACACTTGCCTCGGATTGACTTCAATATATAATTGCTCCAGTGAATAACTAAAAAAAAAATAGAAGGATGGTAGATAGTAAAGAAAAGAACTAATCACAATATCTATCTTTCAAAATCTATCTTTCAAAATCTATCTTTCAAAATATATATCTTTCAAAGATTCACTAAAAAGACAGTTGGCGGGTCTCTTTGTATGTCTTGTCCGGAAAGAGGAGGACTTAATGATTATTCGTTCGCCGGAACCAGAAGTAAAAATTGTTGTGGATAGGGATCCTGTAAAAACATCTTTTGAGGAATGGGCCAGACCCGGCCATTTCTCAAGAACACTAGCTAAGGGCCCTGATACTACCACTTGGATCTGGAACCTACATGCTGATGCTCACGATTTCGATAGTCATACTGGTGATTTGGAGGAGATTTCTCGAAAAGTCTTTAGTGCTCATTTCGGGCAACTTTCCATTATCTTTCTTTGGTTGAGTGGCATGTACTTTCATGGCGCCCGTTTTTCCAATTATGAAGCATGGCTAAGTGATCCTACTCACATTGGACCCAGTGCTCAGGTAGTTTGGCCTATAGTAGGGCAAGAAATATTGAATGGTGATGTAGGCGGGGGTTTCCGAGGAATCCAAATAACCTCTGGTTTTTTTCAGCTTTGGCGAGCATCTGGAATAACTAGTGAATTACAACTCTATTGTACTGCAATTGGTGCATTGATTTTTGCAGCGTTAATGCTTTTTGCTGGTTGGTTCCATTATCACAAAGCCGCTCCCAAATTGGCCTGGTTCCAAGATGTAGAATCCATGTTGAATCACCACTTAGCGGGATTATTAGGACTTGGGTCTCTTTCTTGGGCGGGGCACCAAATTCATGTATCTTTACCAATTAACCAATTTCTTGACGCTGGGGTGGATCCTAAAGAGATACCACTTCCTCATGAATTTATCTTGAATCGGGACCTTTTGGCTCAACTTTATCCTAGTTTTGCCGAAGGAGCAACCCCTTTTTTCACTTTAAATTGGTCCAAATACGCAGAATTTCTGACTTTTCGCGGAGGACTAGATCCAGTAACCGGTGGTCTCTGGCTGACCGATATTGCGCACCATCATTTAGCTATTGCTATTCTTTTCCTAATCGCAGGTCATATGTATAGGACCAATTGGGGTATTGGCCATGGACTTAAAGATATTTTGGAGGCTCACAAGGGCCCATTTACAGGACAAGGCCATAAGGGTCTTTATGAAATCTTAACAACGTCATGGCATGCTCAATTATCTCTTAACCTAGCTATGCTAGGCTCTACAACCATTGTTGTAGCTCATCATATGTATTCTATGCCTCCCTATCCATACCTAGCTACTGACTATGGTACACAACTTTCCTTGTTCACACACCACATGTGGATTGGCGGATTTCTAATAGTCGGTGCTGCTGCACATGCAGCAATTTTTATGGTAAGAGACTATGATCCAACTACTCGATACAACGATCTATTAGATCGCGTCCTTAGACACCGCGATGCAATCATATCCCACCTTAACTGGGTATGTATATTTCTAGGTTTTCACAGTTTTGGCTTGTACATTCATAATGATACCATGAGTGCTTTAGGCCGTCCACAAGATATGTTTTCGGATACTGCCATACAATTACAACCTATCTTTGCTCAATGGGTACAAAATATCCATGCTACTGCGCCTGGCGTAACAGCTCCTGGTGCAACAACAAGTACTAGCTTAACGTGGGGAGGCGGCGAGTTAGTAGCAGTAGGTGGCAAAGTGGCTTTGTTACCTATTCCATTAGGAACCGCAGATTTTTTAGTCCATCACATTCATGCATTTACCATACATGTGACTGTATTAATACTTTTGAAAGGTGTTTTATTTGCTCGGAGTTCCCGTTTGATACCCGATAAAGCAAATCTAGGTTTTCGCTTTCCTTGCGATGGGCCTGGCCGAGGGGGAACATGTCAAGTATCCGCCTGGGATCATGTTTTCTTAGGTTTATTCTGGATGTACAATGCAATTTCGGTAGTCATTTTCCATTTCAGTGGAAAATGCAGTCGGATGTTTGGGGTACTATAAGTGATCAAGGGGTGGTAACTCATATTACAGGGGGAAACTTTGCACAGAGTTCCATTACGATTAATGGGTGGCTTCGAGATTTCTTGTGGGCACAGGCATCGCAAGTCATTCAGTCTTATGGTTCTTCATTATCTGCATATGGTCTTTTTTTCTTAGGTGCTCATTTTGTCTGGGCCTTCAGTTTAATGTTTTTATTCAGCGGCCGTGGTTATTGGCAAGAACTCATTGAATCTATCGTTTGGGCTCATAACAAATTAAAAGTTGCTCCTGCTACTCAGCCTAGAGCCTTGAGCATTATACAAGGACGCGCTGTAGGAGTAACCCATTACCTTCTGGGTGGAATTGCCACGACATGGGCATTCTTCTTAGCGAGAATTATTGCAGTAGGATAGTGGCTAGGAGGATTTGAAAGGCATTATGGAATTAAGATTTCCCAGGTTTAGCCAAGGCTTAGCTCAGGACCCCACTACTCGTCGTATTTGGTTTGGTATTGCTACCGCACATGATTTCGAAAGTCATGATGATATTACTGAAGAACGTCTTTATCAGAACATTTTTGCTTCTCACTTTGGGCAATTAGCAATAATCTTTCTATGGACGTCGGAAATCTGTTTCATGTAGCTTGGCAAGGAAATTTTGAATCATGGATACAGGATCCTTTACACGTAAGACCTATTGCTCATGCGATTTGGGATCCTCATTTTGGTCAACCCGCTGTGGAAGCCTTTACTCGAGGAGGTGCTGCTGGTCCAGTGAATATTGCTTATTCTGGAGTTTATCAGTGGTGGTATACAATAGGATTACGCACCAATGAGGATCTTTATACTGGAGCTCTTTTTCTATTATTTCTTTCTACGCTGTCCTTAATAGCGGGTTGGTTACATCTACAACCCAAATGGAAACCAAGCCTTTCGTGGTTCAAAAACGCGGAATCTCGTCTCAATCATCATTTGTCAGGACTTTTCGGGGTAAGTTCTTTGGCTTGGACAGGACATTTAGTTCATGTTGCTATTCCCGCATCCAGGGGGGAGTACGTTCGATGGAATAATTTCTTAGATGTATTACCCTATCCCCAGGGGTTGGGACCCCTTTTGACGGGTCAATGGAATCTTTATGCCCAAAACCCTGATTCGAGTAATCATTTATTTGGTACCGCTCAAGGAGCGGGAACTGCCATTCTAACTCTTCTTGGGGGATTCCATCCACAAACACAAAGTTTGTGGCTGACCGATATGGCTCACCATCATTTAGCTATTGCATTTATTTTTCTCATTGCCGGTCACATGTATCGAACTAACTTCGGAATTGGGCACAGTATTAAAGATCTTTTAGAAGCGCATACTCCTCCGGGGGGGTCGATTAGGGCGTGGGCATAAGGGCCTTTATGACACAATCAACAATTCGATTCATTTTCAGTTAGGTCTTGCTCTAGCTTCTTTAGGGGTTATTACTTCCTTAGTAGCTCAACATATGTACTCTTTACCTCCTTATGCATTCATAGCACAAGACTTTACTACTCAAGCTGCTTTATATACTCATCACCAATATATTGCAGGGTTCATCATGACAGGGGCTTTTGCTCATGGAGCTATTTTTTTCATTAGGGATTACAATCCGGAACAGAATGAGGATAATGTATTGGCAAGAATGTTAGACCATAAAGAAGCTATCATATCTCATTTAAGTTGGGCTAGCCTCTTTCTAGGATTCCATACCTTGGGCCTTTATGTTCATAACGACGTCATGCTTGCTTTTGGTACTCCAGAAAAGCAAATCTTGATCGAACCTATATTTGCCCAATGGATACAATCTGCTCATGGCAAGACGACATATGGGTTCGATATACTCTTATCTTCAACGAATGGCCCCGCTTTCAATGCGGGTCGAAGCCTATGGTTGCCCGGATGGTTGAATGCTGTTAATGAGAATAGTAATTCGCTTTTCTTAACAATAGGACCTGGGGATTTCTTGGTTCATCATGCTATTGCTCTAGGTTTGCATACAACTACATTGATTTTAGTAAAGGGCGCTTTAGATGCACGCGGTTCCAAATTAATGCCAGATAAAAAGGATTTTGGATATAGTTTTCCTTGTGACGGCCCAGGGCGCGGCGGTACTTGTGATATTTCTGCTTGGGACGCATTTTATTTGGCAGTTTTCTGGATGTTAAATACCATTGGGTGGGTTACTTTTTATTGGCATTGGAAACATATCACATTATGGCAGGGCAACGTTTCACAATTTAATGAATCCTCCACTTATTTGATGGGATGGTTAAGAGATTACCTATGGTTAAACTCTTCACAACTTATCAATGGATATAATCCTTTTGGGATGAATAGTTTATCGGTATGGGCGTGGATGTTCTTATTTGGACATCTTGTTTGGGCTACTGGATTTATGTTCTTAATTTCCTGGCGGGGGTATTGGCAGGAATTAATTGAGACTTTAGCATGGGCTCATGAACGCACACCTTTAGCTAATTTAATTCGCTGGAGAGATAAGCCCGTGGCTCTTTCCATTGTGCAAGCAAGATTGGTTGGATTAGCTCACTTTTCCGTGGGTTATATATTCACTTATGCAGCTTTCTTGATTGCCTCAACATCAGGCAAGTTTGGTTAATTTAGTTTGTTTTTTTGTACTGTATCAGCACCTAGTTCATTACTCTTGATAGAGAGGGAGGATCTGCCTTTTTAGATTTCTTTTTCTATTTATTTTTCCATCTAGGATTAGAACCGTATACTTGGTAATAATAGCAACGACACATTATGGCAAAAAAAAGTTTGATTCAGAGGGAGAAGAAGCGGCAGAAATTAGAACAGAAATATCATTTGATTCGTCAATCTTTAAAAAAAAGATAAGAAGCAAAGTTTCTCCCTTGAGTTTGAGTGAAAAAACGAAAATGCGAGAAAATTGCAATCCCTACCGCGTAATAGTGCACCTACACGCCTTCATCGACGTTGTTTTTTGACCGGAAGACCTAGAGCTAACTATCGACATTTTGGGCTATCCGGACACGTACTTCGAGAAATGGTTTATGAATGTTTGTTACCGGGTGCAACAAGATCCAGTTGGTAAGGATAAAATACCCTTTCGTATTTGTATGGATTTCTGGAATTGATAATCATAGAGGAGCCCTCTTTACCATTCTGTATAAATGGACTATTCTATTTGTATAGATATTGGTAGAGGGGCGTATCCAACCCTCTTTTATCCACTAGTTACCCCTCTTTAGTTTAAGAGTATAGAGCAGTTTGGTAGCTCATAAGGCTCATAACCTTGGGGTTGCGGGTTCGATTCCCACTACCGCCTCCATACTCCTTCTTTATGATATATGCATGATATAATATATACATCATGCATTTGTATCTGGATTTTTTGATTTCCTAAAAGAGTTTTGGTCTAACAGTTTTTTCTCGGAAGAAGCAAAAAAATAAAAGAAAGAATAAAATATGAAAGAAAAGCGTCCATTGTCTAATGGATAGGACAGAGGTCTTCTAAACCTTTGGTATAGGTTCAAATCCTATTGGACGCAATCTTATTTCTATCTATTCTTTAAATAACTATACTAAACTAAAAACAAAGAAAACTTTTTTGCATGATTCAAATGAAAAAGCTTTCTCAACGATTCCTATTCTACTAACAAGAGTAGACATGCAAAATTTATTTGTTACTGAAGAGAAAACCGTTCCAGCTGTTCCTGAATAGCTTCCTTCAAAAGGATTTCCGCTTGCTCGGTGAATGTCTTGCTAGAAGATATAATTTCTTGGAATTGAGGTTTAGTATCTTTTAGATGTTTACGTAACTCATCCAGAAATTTATTTACCTGTTCAATTTCTAACGAATCAAGATATCCTCTTGTTCCGGTATAAATAGTAGCTATCTGCTCTTCCACTGGGAGAGGATTTGCCTGGGATTGTTTAAGCAATTCCCTTAATCGTCGACCCCTTGCCAATTGATTCTGACTTGTTTTATCGAGAGCAGAGGCGAATTGTGCAAAGGCTTGTAACTCTGCGAATTGCGCTAGTTCCAATTTTGATTTGCCAGCTACTTGTTTCATGGCTTTAATTTGAGCCGCGGATCCTACTCTGGAAACAGAAATACCCACATTAATAGCGGGTCG
>NW_028261138.1:0-34121 GCF_056163025.1 Triticum urartu | reverse complement strand
GGAGAACCGCAAGTTTTCGGAGCCGAGATATTCATCCGAGTCACTATGGGCGTATTTGTCCAATTGACACGTCTGAAGGAATCAATGTTGGACTTACTGGATCCTTAACAATTCATGCGAGAATTGATCACTTGTGGGGATCCATAGAGAGTCCGTTTTATGAAATATCTGCTGAGAAAGCAAAAGAAAAAAAAGAGAGACAGGTGGTTTATCTATCACCAAATAGAGATGAATATTATATGATAGCAGCAGGAAATTCTTTGTCCTTGAATCAAGGTATTCAGGAAGAACAGGTTGTTCCGGCTAGATACCGTCAAGAATTCTTGACTATTGCATGGGAACAGATTCATGTTAGAAGTATTTTTCCTTTCCAATATTTTTCTATTGGGGGTTCTCTCATTCCTTTTATTGAGCACAATGATGCGAATCGGGCTTTAATGAGTTCTAATATGCAGCGCCAAGCAGTTCCGCTTTCTCGGTCCGAGAAATGCATTGTTGGAACTGGATTGGAACGCCAAACAGCTCTAGATTCGAGGGTTTCCATTATAGCCGAACGCGAGGGAAAGATCATTTCTACTGATAGTCATAAGATACTTTTATCAAGTAGTGGGAAGACTATAAGTATTCCTTTAGTTAACCACCGTCGCTCTAACAAAAATACTTGTATGCACCAAAAACCCCGGGTTCCACGGGGTAAATCCATTAAAAAAGGACAAATTTTAGCAGAAGGAGCTGCTACAATTGGGGGCGAACTTGCTTTAGGAAAAAACGTATTAGTAGCTTATATGCCATGGGAAGGTTACAATTTTGAAGACGCAGTACTAATTAGCGAACGTTTGGTATATGAAGATATTTATACCTCTTTTCACATCCGGAAATATGAAATTCAGACGGATACGACAAGCCAGGGCTCCGCTGAAAAAATCACTAAAGAAATACCACATCTAGAAGAACATTTACTCCGCAATTTGGACAGAAATGGAGTTGTTAGGTTGGGATCCTGGGTAGAAACTGGTGATATTTTAGTAGGTAAATTAACGCCTCAGATAGCGAGCGAATCATCTTATATCGCGGAAGCTGGATTATTACGGGCCATATTTGGCCTTGAGGTTTCCACTTCAAAAGAAACTTCTCTGAAATTACCTATAGGTGGAAGAGGGCGCGTTATCGATGTGAAATGGATCCAAAGGGACCCGCTCGACATAATGGTTCGTGTATATATTTTACAGAAACGTGAAATCAAAGTTGGGGATAAAGTAGCCGGAAGACATGGGAATAAAGGGATCATTTCCAAAATTTTGCCTAGGCAAGATATGCCCTATTTGCAAGATGGAACACCCGTTGATATGGTCTTCAATCCCTTAGGAGTACCCTCCCGAATGAATGTGGGACAAATATTTGAAAGCTCGCTCGGATTAGCGGGGGATCTGCTAAAGAAACATTATAGAATAGCACCCTTTGATGAGAGATATGAGCAAGAGGCTTCAAGAAAACTTGTGTTTTCAGAATTATATGAAGCCAGTAAAGAAACAAAAAATCCATGGGTATTTGAACCCGAGTACCCGGGAAAAAGCAGAATATTTGATGGAAGAACAGGCGACCCCTTTGAGCAACCTGTTCTAATAGGGAAGTCCTATATCTTAAAATTAATTCATCAAGTTGATGAGAAAATTCATGGGCGTTCTACTGGGCCCTACTCACTTGTTACACAACAACCGGTTAGAGGAAGAGCCAAGCAAGGGGGACAACGAGTAGGAGAAATGGAAGTTTGGGCTTTAGAAGGATTTGGTGTTGCTCATATTTTACAAGAGATACTTACTTATAAATCTGACCATCTTATAGCTCGCCAAGAAATACTTAATGCTACGATCTGGGGAAAAAGAATACCTAATCATGAGGATCCTCCAGAATCTTTTCGAGTGCTCGTTCGAGAACTACGATCTTTGGCTCTAGAACTGAATCATTTCCTTGTATCTGAAAAGAACTTCCAGGTTAATAGGGAGGAAGTTTGATCGGAATAAATATAAATTCTTTTCTTATTTCTATTTTATGATTGACCAATATAAACATCAACAACTTCAAATTGGACTCGTTTCCCCTCAACAAATAAAGGCTTGGGCTAACAAAAACCTACCTAATGGAGAAGTCGTTGGCGAAGTCACAAGGCCCTCTACTTTTCATTATAAAACCGATAAACCAGAAAAAGATGGATTGTTTTGCGAAAGAATCTTTGGACCCATAAAAAGCGGGATTTGCGCTTGTGGCAATTCTCGAGCGAGCGGAGCTGAAAACGAAGACGAAAGATTTTGCCAAAAATGCGGGGTCGAATTTGTGGATTCTCGGATACGAAGATATCAAATGGGATACATCAAACTCGCATGTCCCGTGACTCATGTGTGGTATTTGAAAGGTCTTCCTAGTTATATCGCGAATCTTTTAGATAAACCTCTTAAGAAGTTGGAGGGCCTAGTATACGGCGATTTCTCTTTTGCTAGGCCCAGCACTAAAAAACCCACTTTTTTACGATTACGAGGTTTATTCGAAGAGGAAATTGCATCCTGTAACCACAGCATTTCTCCCTTTTTTTCTACCCCAGGCTTTGCAACATTTCGAAATCGGGAAATTGCGACAGGAGCAGGTGCTATTAGAGAACAATTAGCAGATTTGGATTTGCGAATTATTATAGAGAATTCTTTGGTCGAATGGAAGGAATTAGAAGACGAGGGGTATAGTGGAGATGAGTGGGAAGATAGAAAAAGACGAATAAGAAAAGTTTTTTTGATTAGACGCATGCAATTGGCGAAACATTTTATTCAAACAAATGTAGAACCAGAATGGATGGTTTTGTGCTTATTACCGGTTCTTCCTCCCGAATTGAGACCTATTGTTTATAGGTCTGGAGATAAAGTAGTGACTTCAGACATTAATGAACTTTATAAGAGAGTTATCCGTCGGAACAACAATCTTGCCTATCTATTAAAAAGAAGTGAATTAGCGCCAGCAGATTTAGTAATGTGCCAGGAAAAATTGGTACAAGAAGCCGTGGATACACTTCTTGATAGTGGGTCCCGCGGGCAACCGACGAGGGATGGTCACAATAAAGTATACAAATCACTTTCAGATGTAATTGAAGGTAAAGAGGGAAGGTTTCGCGAGACTCTGCTTGGGAAACGGGTCGATTACTCGGGGCGTTCTGTCATTGTTGTGGGTCCTTCGCTTTCATTACATCAATGTGGATTACCTCTAGAGATAGCAATAAAGCTTTTTCAGCTATTTGTAATTCGCGATTTAATCACGAAACGCGCCACTTCTAATGTAAGGATTGCTAAAAGGAAAATTTGGGAAAAAGAACCCATTGTATGGGAAATACTTCAAGAAGTTATGCGGGGACATCCTGTACTGTTAAATAGAGCACCTACCCTGCATAGATTAGGCATACAGGCCTTTCAACCCACTTTAGTAGAGGGGCGTACTATTTCTTTACACCCATTAGTGTGTAAGGGTTTCAATGCGGACTTTGATGGAGATCAAATGGCTGTTCATCTACCTTTATCCTTGGAAGCTCAGGCAGAAGCCCGTTTACTTATGTTTTCTCATATGAATCTCTTATCTCCCGCTATTGGGGATCCTATTTGCGTACCAACCCAAGACATGCTTATCGGGCTTTATGTATTAACGATTGGAAAGCGTCGAGGTATTTGTGCAAATAGATATAATAGTTGCAGAAACTACCCAAATCTAAAAGTAAATTACAATAATAATAATAATTTTAAATATAGGAAAGATAAAGAACCCCATTTTTCTAGTTCTTATGATGCACTGGGAGCTTATAGACAAAAACTAATCAGTTTAGATAGTCCCTTGTGGCTACGATGGAACCTGGATCAACGCGTCATTGGGTCAAGAGAAGTTCCGATTGAAGTTCAATATGAATCTTTGGGGACTTATCATGAGATTTATGCCCACTATCTAATAATGGGAAATAGAAAAAAAGAAATTCGTTCGATATACATTCGAACCACTCTTGGTCATATTTCTTTTTATAGAGAAATAGAGGAAGCCATACAAGGATTTAGTCAGGCCTATTCATACACTACCTAAACAAGAAAGTTAGATTCGGCGATGCCCCTCCCCTTTCGGGGGGCATTCCGATTTCCCTAGTATCATCATTATTTGCCACGCGAATCCAGATTGAGATTGAGGCAATTAAGTTAATTAAATTTTCGAATCACTGACTCAGGCCCATTGTCGAATCCTACTCAGCAATTGTCGAATCCTACTCAGCCGAAAAGGGGGTACTTATGTATGGCGGAACGGGCCAATCTGGTCTTTCATAATAAAGAGATAGACGGAACTGGTATGAAACGACTTATTAGCAGATTAATAGATCATTTTGGAATGGGATATACATCCCATATACTGGATCAACTAAAGACTCTGGGCTTCCATCAAGCCACTACTACATCGATTTCGTTAGGAATCGAGGATCTTTTAACAATACCCTCTAAGGGATGGTTAGTCCAAGACGCGGAACAACAGAGTTTTCTTTTGGAGAAACACTATTATTATGGGGCTGTACACGCGGTAGAAAAATTACGCCAATCTGTTGAGATATGGTATGCGACAAGTGAATATTTGAAACAAGAAATGAATTCAAATTTTCGGATAACGGATCCTTCTAATCCAGTCTATCTAATGTCTTTTTCAGGAGCCAGAGGAAATGCATCTCAAGTACACCAATTAGTAGGTATGAGAGGATTAATGTCGGACCCTCAAGGACAAATGATTGATTTACCTATTCAAAGCAATTTACGCGAGGGACTTTCTTTGACAGAATATATAATTTCCTGCTATGGAGCCCGCAAAGGGGTTGTAGATACTGCTGTGCGAACAGCAGATGCTGGATATCTTACACGTAGACTTGTTGAAGTAGTTCAACATATTATTGTGCGTAGAAGAGATTGTGGTACTATCCGAGGTATTTCTGTAAGTCCTCAAAATGGGATGACGGAAAAACTTTTTGTCCAAACACTAATTGGTCGTGTATTAGCAGACGATATATATATCGGTTCACGATGCATTGCCGCGCGAAATCAAGATATTGGAATTGGATTAGTCAATCGATTCATAACTGCCTTTCGAGCACAACCATTTCGAGCACAACCAATATATATTAGAACCCCCTTTACTTGCCGAAGCACTTCTTGGATCTGTCAATTATGCTATGGCCGGAGTCCTACTCATAGTGATCTGGTCGAATTGGGAGAAGCCGTAGGTATTATTGCAGGTCAATCAATTGGGGAGCCAGGGACTCAACTAACATTAAGAACTTTTCATACTGGCGGAGTATTCACAGGGGGTACTGCCGACCTTGTACGATCCCCTTCGAATGGAAAAATAAAATTCAATGAGAATTTGGTTCACCCCACACGTACCCGTCATGGGCAGCCTGCTTTTCTATGTTATATAGACTTGCATGTAACTATTCAGAGTCAAGATATTCTATATAGTGTGAATATTCCCTCAAAAAGCTTGATTCTAGTGCAAAATGATCAATATGTAAAATCCGAACAAGTAATTGCGGAGATTCGTGCCGGAACGTCCACTTTACATTTTAAAGAAAGGGTACAAAAGCATATTTATTCTGAATCAGACGGCGAAATGCACTGGAGTACTGATGTTTACCATGCGCCCGAATATCAATATGGTAATCTTCGCCGATTACCAAAAACAAGCCATTTATGGATATTGTCAGTAAGTATGTGCAGATCCAGTATAGCGTCTTTTTCACTCCACAAGGATCAAGATCAAATGAATACTTATGGTAAAAAAGATAGGGAAATTCTTGATTATTCAACGTCGGATCGAATCATGTCCAATGGCCATTGGAATTTTATCTATCCTTCTATTTTTCAAGATAATTCAGATTTGTTGGCGAAAAAGCGAAGAAATAGGTTCGTCATTCCATTACAATATCATCAAGAACAAGAGAAAGAACTAATATCCTGTTTTGGGATTTCGATTGAAATCCCCCTTATGGGTGTTTTACGTAGAAATACTATTTTTGCTTATTTTGACGATCCCCGATACAGAAAAGATAAAAAGGGTTCAGGAATTGTTAAATTTAGATATAGGACCCTAGAAGAAGAATATAGGACTCGAGCGGAAGACTCAGAAGAGGAATATGAGACCCTAGAAGACGAATACAGGACCCGAGAGGACGAATATGAATATGAAACCCTAGAAGAATCTAAATATGGAATCCTAGAAGACGAATACGAATATGAAACCCTAGAAGACGAATATGGGAGCCCAGAAAACGAATATGGGAACCCAGAGAACGAATATAGGACTTTAGAGAAAGACTCAGAAGAGGAATATGGGAGCCCAGAGAGCAAATATAGGACCCAAGAGGACGAATATGGAACTCTAGAGGAAGACTCAGAAGACGAATATGGCAGCCCCGGGGAAAGCGCAGAGGAAAAATATGGTACTTTAGAGGAAGACTCAGAAGAAGATTCAGAGGACGAATACGAGAGCCCAGAGGAAGATTCCATCTTAAAAAAAGAGGGTTTGATTGAGCATCGAGGAACAAAAGAATTTAGTCTAAAATACCAAAAAGAAGTAGATCGGTTTTTTTTCATTCTTCAAGAACTTCATATCTTGCCGAGATCTTCATCCCTAAAGATACTTGACAATAGTATTATTGGAGTGAATACACAACTCACAAAAAATACAAGAAGTCGACTAGGCGGACTGGTCCGAGTGAAGAGAAAAAAAAGCCATACGGAACTCAAAATATTTTCCGGAGATATTCATTTTCCTGAAGAGGCGGATAAGATATTAGGTGGCTGTTTGATACCGCCAGAAAGACAAAAAAAAGATTCTAAGGAATCAAAAAAAAGGAAAAATTGGGTCTATGTTCAACGGAAAAAAATTCTCAAGAGCAAGGAAAAGTATTTTGTTTCCGTTCGCCCTACAGTGGCATATGAAATGGACGAAGGAAGAAATTTAGCAACACTTTTCCCGCAGGATCTCTTGCAAGAAGAAAATAATCTCCAAATTCGACTTGTCAATTTTATTTCTCATGAAAATAGCAAGTTAACTCAAAGAATTTATCACACAAATAGTCAATTTGTTAGAACTTGCTTAGTAGTGAATTGGGAACAAGAAGAAAAAGAAAAGGCTGGTGCTTCCCTTGTTGAGGTAAGAGCAAATGATCTTATTCGCGATTTCCTAAGAATTGAGTTAGTCAAGTCCACTATTTCGTATACACGAAAAAGGTATGGTAGGACAAGTGCAGGACCGATTCCCCATAATAGGTTAGATCGCGCCAATATCAATTCTTTTTATTCCAAGGCGAAGATTGAATCACTTAGCCAACATCCAGAAGCTATTGGCACTTTGTTGAATCGAAATAAAGAATACCACTCTTTGATGATTTTGTCGGCATCCAACTGTTCTCGAATTGGTTTATTCAAGAATTCAAAACATCCCAATGCGATAAAAGAATGGAATCCTAGAATTCCTATTCGAGAAATTTTTGGGCCCTTAGGCGCTATTGTAGCTAGTATATCGCATTTTTCTTCATCTTACTATTTACTAACGCATAATAAAATCCTGTTAAAAAAATATTTGTTCGTTGACAATTTAAAACAAACCTTCCAAGTACTTCAAGAACTTAAATACTCTTTAATAGATGAAAATAAAAGGATTTCTAATTTCGATAGTAACATAATGTTGGATCCATTCCTTTTGAATTGTCACTTTGTCCATCATGATTCTTGGGAAGAGACATTGGCAATAATTCACCTTGGACAATTTATTTGTGAAAATGTATGTCTATTTAAATCGCACATAAAAAAATCCGGTCAAATTTTCATTGTAAATATGAATTCCTTTGTTATAAGAGCAGCTAAACCTTATTTGGCCACTACAGGAGCAACTGTTAATGGTCATTATGGAGAAATCCTTTACAAGGGAGATAGGTTAGTTACGTTTATATATGAAAAATCGAGATCTAGTGACATAACGCAAGGTCTTCCAAAAGTGGAACAAATCTTTGAAGCGCGTTCAATTGATTCATTATCCCCGAATCTCGAAAGGAGAATTGAGGATTGGAATGAGCGTATACCAAGAATTCTTGGGGTCCCTTGGGGATTCTTGATTGGAGCTGAGCTAACCATAGCCCAAAGTCGTATCTCTTTGGTTAATAAAATCCAAAAGGTTTATCGATCCCAAGGGGTACAGATCCATAATAGACATATAGAGATTATTATACGCCAAGTAACATCAAAAGTGCGGGTTTCCGAAGATGGAATGTCTAATGTTTTTTCGCCTGGGGAATTAATCGGACTATTGCGAGCGGAACGAGCAGGACGAGCTTTGGATGAATCGATCTATTATCGGGCAATCTTATTGGGAATAACAAGGGCTTCCCTGAATACCCAAAGTTTCATATCTGAAGCAAGTTTTCAAGAAACTGCTCGAGTTTTAGCAAAAGCTGCCCTACGAGGTCGCATTGATTGGTTGAAAGGCTTGAAAGAAAACGTAGTTCTGGGGGGGATTATACCTGTTGGTACCGGATTCCAAAAATTTGTGCATCGTTCCCCACAAGACAAGAACCTTTATTTCGAAATAAAAAAAAAAAATCTATTCGCGTCGGAAATGAGAGATTTTTTGTTTCTCCATACAGAATTAGTTTCTTCAGATTCTGACGTAACAAACAATTTTTATGAGACATAAGAACCCCCATAAAAATATTTTTTACTTTACTAGACTTTTGAACTTAGAACACTAACAGGTCAAATTTTAGATTTTTAAGATTTTTATTTTAATAAGTAAAACAAGTCAGTTAATTCATTAAGGTGGTTATGTTTATACCATGTATCAATGGCCAACTCTTATCTTAGTACAAGGTTCTCTCGGAACAATTATTATTTATTTCAAGCTATTTCGGATCTTTCTTAATCTTCAAAAAGAACTAAATTCCGTAATGGAATGGTAGGATTAAAAAAAAGGAAGTGTGGAAAAAATGACAAGAAGATATTGGAACATTAATTTGAAAGAGATGATAGAAGCAGGAGTTCATTTTGGTCATGGTATTAAGAAATGGAATCCTAAAATGGCCCCTTACATTTCGGCAAAGCGTAAAGGTACTCATATTATAAATCTCGCTAGAACGGCTCGTTTTTTATCAGAAGCTTGTGATTTAGTTTTTGATGCAGCAAGTCAGGGAAAAAGTTTCTTAATTGTTGGTACCAAAAAAAGAGCAACAGATTTAGTAGCATCAGCTGCAATAAGGGCTCGTTGTCATTATGTTAATAAAAAGTGGTTCAGTGGTATGTTAACGAATTGGTCGATTACGAAAACTAGACTTTCTCAATTTAGAGACTTAAGAGCAGAAGAAAAAATGGGAAAATTCCACCATCTCCCAAAAAGAGATGTGGCAATCTTGAAGAGAAAATTATCTACTTTGCAAAGGTATCTCGGCGGGATCAAATATATGACGAGATTGCCAGACATTGTGATCGTCCTTGATCAGCAAAAAGAGTATATAGCTCTTCGGGAATGTGCCATTTTGGGGATTCCTACTATTTCTTTAGTCGATACAAATTGTGACCCGGATCTCGCGAATATATCGATTCCAGCCAACGATGACACTATGACTTCAATTCGATTGATTCTTAACAAATTAGTATTTTCAATTTGTGAGGGCCGTTCTCTCTATATAAGAAATCGTTGATTAAGAATATATAGTGAATTCTTGGGCAACTGCGTAAATTTATGGAATCACTTACTTTACTATATCTTTTTTTTTGCATAGAATTTTTTTTGCATAGAAAAAAGAAGGGGAATATTGATATATATTAGAGGGTATTGATATATATTATGATCTGATGTGCTTTCTTGGTATCCTAAATATAAGATTAATACTTCAAGTTGCTGAGTTGAGAAAGAGATGGTTGAATCAAAAGAATTCCTTTTTTGAAGTTCAATTTTTATCAGAGGACAATATGAATATTATACCTTGTTCCATTAAAACACTCAAGGGGTTATACGATATATCGGGTGTAGAAGTAGGCCAACACTTCTATTGGCAAATAGGAGGTTTCCAAATTCATGCCCAAGTACTCATCACTTCTTGGGTCGTAATTACTATCTTGCTAGGTTCAGTTGTCATAGCTGTTCGGAATCCACAAACCATCCCGACCGACGGTCAGAATTTTTTTGAATATGTCCTTGAGTTTATTCGAGACTTGAGCAAAACTCAGATTGGAGAAGAATATGGTCCCTGGGTTCCCTTTATTGGAACTATGTTCCTTTTTATTTTTGTTTCGAATTGGTCGGGTGCTCTTTTACCTTGGAAAATTATAGAGTTACCCCATGGGGAATTAGCAGCGCCCACGAATGATATAAATACTACTGTTGCTTTAGCTTTACTCACGTCAGCGGCATATTTTTATGCTGGTCTTAGCAAAAAAGGATTGAGCTATTTCGAGAAATATATTAAACCAACTCCAATCCTTTTACCAATTAACATCCTAGAAGATTTCACAAAACCATTATCGCTTAGCTTTCGACTTTTCGGGAATATATTGGCGGATGAATTAGTCGTTGTTGTTCTTGTTTCTTTAGTCCCCTTAGTAATCCCTATACCGGTCATGTTTCTTGGATTATTTACAAGCGGTATTCAAGCTCTTATTTTTGCAACATTAGCCGCAGCCTATATAGGTGAATCCATGGAGGGTCATCATTGAATTGACTCTTTTTGGAAATAGTATTTTTTTTTTTTGCAGCTTAGCTCAATTCATGCATGGTTCCAGATAATCTGCTTGGTTGCAAAAAAATAGTTAGAAATGCGTATGAATATATAGCCTAGAGTTGTAGGAGAGAGAATAGAATAGACTATATTATGGAATTTTCAAAGTATATATGCATTAAGGAGGGTGGAGTCAGGCTAGATCTATACTATAATATCCTTAATGTCTATAAGTGGAGTCCTCTTTTATGCAGGTTTCCACTTTAAGCAATGATTTTAGAATCCGATTCAATAGAAAATGAGAAAATATGCAAACAAAATAGAAGAAACAAATGTATATATATAGGATATTATATTATATATTCCTAGGTTAGATTCATTATCTAATCCGATATATGGATATGGAATTCCCTTCTATGTAGTTCGGACAATTCACATTATCATTTCAATTTGATTTCAATTTGTACTTTTTAGTTACTTTACTTCTCCCCAATAGAGCTTAGAAGTAAGAATTTATTGGTTGATTGTATCCTTAACCATTTCTTTTTTTTGACACGAGGAACTACTCACCATGAATCCACTAATTGCTGCTGCTTCTGTTATTGCTGCTGGATTGGCCGTAGGGCTTGCTTCTATTGGACCTGGAGTTGGTCAAGGTACTGCTGCAGGACAAGCTGTAGAAGGTATTGCGAGACAGCCAGAAGCAGAAGGTAAAATACGAGGTACTTTATTGCTTAGTCTAGCTTTTATGGAAGCTTTAACAATTTATGGACTAGTTGTGGCACTAGCGCTTTTATTTGCGAACCCTTTTGTTTAATCTTAAAAAAAAAATTCTTTCGATTTCGATTAGATACTTTTTTCTTTTTTTAGTAAATTGGTATTTGCTTCCACAATTCCAATTATATCAATACTTTATTTAATTTACTCCTATTTATTACTCCTGGAATTATCTATTTATCGGGACAGATAATACCCCATTCTAGGAAGGGCTGAGTTGAGTATTATTAATTTAGAAGATATGCTCACCTTCTTATTTCCCGTCCTTAGTTTAGGAAAGTGGAAAGTTTTTTCCTTTTATTTTAGGAATTTTGGGAACAGAACATTTCAACAAAGGAAGTCTTTCACCGGTCAAACAAGACGTAAGACTTAATCTAAAAGAAATTACTAGATTGAATCTATTTGCATTAAAAAAACCGATCAAAAAAGGGCGAGCGAAGTAAGTGATCGAAAAACTTTGTTCTTTGTTCGTCCTATCTATAAGAGGAGAGCATATGAAAAATGTAACCCATTCTTTCGTTTTTTTAGCTCACTGGCCATCCGCTGGCAGTTTCGGGCTTAATACCGATATTTTAGCAACAAATCTAATAAATCTAACTGTAGTGGTTGGTGTTTTGATTTTTTTTGGAAAGGGAGTGTGTGCGAGTTGTCTATTTCAAGAATAGATTGGATCTATCCGGCTGCACTTTATAATATTTTTTAGTATTTTTCGGATAAATAAGAAAAGGGTGCACGATCTCGACGAATTACTTCTGAATAAATTCAGAAATCATATGGAAGAACCATAGCATTTCGCGACTCATTGGTAAATCAACTTTGATTCTCTATAAACCAAGAATGTGAGACCATTAACACGGTTAAAGCTAAACTGCTTGAAGTCCAGGCAAAAAGAGGTACTCTTTCTACAACTATATTAGTATTAGTACCAATTTAAACGGGAAATAGCTAATGTAAAATTTATCTGATATAGAACACTCATATCGATAAAATGGTTTGAACTATTTACTAGAAAAAAAAGGGGGCACCCTGCCCTTTTTTAACCAATGCCGAATCGACGACCTATGTATAAAAAAGAGAAATTTTTTGGATTTGAAGAAAAAAAAAATAAAAAAGAATTCTATTAATTTTCATTTTCCATTTATTTAGTTAGTTTTTCTTAATGAAATTGAAATTATTAACTAGAGGGCAAATAAAAATAAAGAAACAACTTTGCTGACCATGATATATTTTTATCTAGGCGGAAGAGTCCTCTTAATATTTATCTAGTCTTATATAGGTTTCGGTATATTGAAATATAAACATAAAAAAGAAGATAGAGGATAGGCTCATTACTTAAAAAAAAGATATGGAAATAGCTAAGAAAAAAAAAAAAGGAGCGTGAGAGCCAAATGAATCGAAAGATTCATGTTTGGTTCGGGAAGAGATCATAAAAGTTGTAAACTTACAAAATAATCTACTTTCATTAAAAGATTTATTAGATAATCGAAAACAGAGGATCTTGAGTACTATTCGAAATTCAGAAGAATTGCGTAGAGGGACCATTGAGCAACTCGAAAAAGCTCGGATTCGATTACAGAAAGTCGAACTAGAAGCGGATGAGTATCGAATGAATGGATACTCTGAGATAGAACGAGAAAAAGCAAATTTGATTAATGCTACTTCTATTAGTTTGGAACAATTGGAAAAGTCTAAAAACGAAACCCTTTATTTTGAAAAACAAAGGGCAATGAATCAGGTCCGACAGCGGGTTTTCCAACAGGCCGTACAAGGAGCTCTAGGAACTCTGAATAGTTGTTTGAATACCGAGTTACATTTCCGTACGATTCGTGCTAATATTGGCATTCTCGGGTCCCTGGAATGGAAGAAATAATTAAATTAATTAGGCCTTGAACTTCTACTTTCGTTTAGAATTTAGGCATTATTTTTCCCCTTGCTTCCGAAAAAAGAGTCAAGAAACACTAATGGCAACCCTTCGAGTCGACGAAATTCATAAAATTCTCCGCGAACGTATTGAACAATATAATAGGAAAGTAGGGATTGAGAATATAGGTCGCGTAGTTCAAGTGGGGGATGGGATTGCTCGTATTATAGGTCTTGGTGAAATAATGTCAGGTGAATTAGTCGAATTTGCAGAAGGTACTAGGGGTATTGCTCTGAATTTGGAATCCAAAAATGTTGGGATTGTATTAATGGGCGATGGGTTGATGATACAAGAGGGAAGTTTTGTAAAAGCAACAGGAAGAATTGCTCAGATACCCGTGAGTGAGGCTTACTTGGGTCGTGTTGTAAATGCTCTGGCTAAACCTATTGATGGGAAAGGCGAAATTATAGCTTCCGAATCTCGCTTAATTGAATCTCCTGCTCCAAGTATAATTTCCAGGCGTTCCGTATACGAACCTCTTCAAACAGGGCTTATTGCTATCGATTCGATGATCCCTATAGGGCGCGGTCAGCGAGAGTTAATTATTGGGGACAGACAGACTGGCAAAACAGCAGTAGCCACAGATACAATTCTCAATCAAAAAGGGCAAGGTGTAATATGTGTTTATGTAGCTATCGGTCAAAGAGCATCCTCCGTAGCTCAAGTAGTAACTACTTTCCATGAGGAGGGGGCCATGGAATACACTATTGTAGTAGCTGAAATGGCGGATTCACCTGCTACATTACAATACCTCGCTCCTTATACGGGAGCAGCCCTGGCTGAGTATTTTATGTACCGCGAACGGCATACTTTAATAATTTATGATGATCTCTCCAAACAGGCACAAGCTTATCGCCAAATGTCCCTTCTATTAAGAAGACCTCCCGGACGTGAGGCTTATCCAGGGGATGTTTTTTATTTGCATTCACGCCTTTTAGAAAGAGCCGCTAAATTAAATTCTCTTTTAGGCGAAGGAAGTATGACCGCTTTACCAATAGTTGAGACTCAATCTGGAGACGTTTCCGCCTATATTCCTACTAATGTAATCTCCATTACAGATGGACAAATATTCTTATCTGCGGATCTATTCAATGCCGGAATTCGACCCGCTATTAATGTGGGTATTTCTGTTTCCAGAGTAGGATCCGCGGCTCAAATTAAAGCCATGAAACAAGTAGCTGGCAAATCAAAATTGGAACTAGCGCAATTCGCAGAGTTACAAGCCTTTGCACAATTCGCCTCTGCTCTCGATAAAACAAGTCAGAATCAATTGGCAAGGGGTCGACGATTAAGGGAATTGCTTAAACAATCCCAGGCAAATCCTCTCCCAGTGGAAGAGCAGATAGCTACTATTTATACCGGAACAAGAGGATATCTTGATTCGTTAGAAATTGAACAGGTAAATAAATTTCTGGATGAGTTACGTAAACATCTAAAAGATACTAAACCTCAATTCCAAGAAATTATATCTTCTAGCAAGACATTCACCGAGCAAGCGGAAATCCTTTTGAAGGAAGCTATTCAGGAACAGCTGGAACGGTTTTCTCTTCAGTAACAAATAAATTTTGCATGTCTACTCTTGTTAGTAGAATAGGAATCGTTGAGAAAGCTTTTTCATTTGAATCATGCAAAAAAGTTTTCTTTGTTTTTAGTTTAGTATAGTTATTTAAAGAATAGATAGAAATAAGATTGCGTCCAATAGGATTTGAACCTATACCAAAGGTTTAGAAGACCTCTGTCCTATCCATTAGACAATGGACGCTTTTCTTTCATATTTTATTCTTTCTTTTATTTTTTTGCTTCTTCCGAGAAAAAACTGTTAGACCAAAACTCTTTTAGGAAATCAAAAAATCCAGATACAAATGCATGATGTATATATTATATCATGCATATATCATAAAGAAGGAGTATGGAGGCGGTAGTGGGAATCGAACCCGCAACCCCAAGGTTATGAGCCTTATGAGCTACCAAACTGCTCTATACTCTTAAACTAAAGAGGGGTAACTAGTGGATAAAAGAGGGTTGGATACGCCCCTCTACCAATATCTATACAAATAGAATAGTCCATTTATACAGAATGGTAAAGAGGGCTCCTCTATGATTATCAATTCCAGAAATCCATACAAATACGAAAGGGTATTTTATCCTTACCAACTGGATCTTGTTGCACCCGGTAACAAACATTCATAAACCATTTCTCGAAGTACGTGTCCGGATAGCCCAAAATGTCGATAGTTAGCTCTAGGTCTTCCGGTCAAAAAACAACGTCGATGAAGGCGTGTAGGTGCACTATTACGCGGTAGGGATTGCAATTTTTCTCGCATTTTCGTTTTTTCACTCAAACTCAAGGGAGAAACTTTGCTTCTTATCTTTTTTTTTAAAGATTGACGAATCAAATGATATTTCTGTTCTAATTTCTGCCGCTTCTTCTCCCTCTGAATCAAACTTTTTTTTGCCATAATGTGTCGTTGCTATTATTACCAAGTATACGGTTCTAATCCTAGATGGAAAAATAAATAGAAAAAGAAATCTAAAAAGGCAGATCCTCCCTCTCTATCAAGAGTAATGAACTAGGTGCTGATACAGTACAAAAAAACAAACTAAATTAACCAAACTTGCCTGATGTTGAGGCAATCAAGAAAGCTGCATAAGTGAATATATAACCCACGGAAAAGTGAGCTAATCCAACCAATCTTGCTTGCACAATGGAAAGAGCCACGGGCTTATCTCTCCAGCGAATTAAATTAGCTAAAGGTGTGCGTTCATGAGCCCATGCTAAAGTCTCAATTAATTCCTGCCAATACCCCCGCCAGGAAATTAAGAACATAAATCCAGTAGCCCAAACAAGATGTCCAAATAAGAACATCCACGCCCATACCGATAAACTATTCATCCCAAAAGGATTATATCCATTGATAAGTTGTGAAGAGTTTAACCATAGGTAATCTCTTAACCATCCCATCAAATAAGTGGAGGATTCATTAAATTGTGAAACGTTGCCCTGCCATAATGTGATATGTTTCCAATGCCAATAAAAAGTAACCCACCCAATGGTATTTAACATCCAGAAAACTGCCAAATAAAATGCGTCCCAAGCAGAAATATCACAAGTACCGCCGCGCCCTGGGCCGTCACAAGGAAAACTATATCCAAAATCCTTTTTATCTGGCATTAATTTGGAACCGCGTGCATCTAAAGCGCCCTTTACTAAAATCAATGTAGTTGTATGCAAACCTAGAGCAATAGCATGATGAACCAAGAAATCCCCAGGTCCTATTGTTAAGAAAAGCGAATTACTATTCTCATTAACAGCATTCAACCATCCGGGCAACCATAGGCTTCGACCCGCATTGAAAGCGGGGCCATTCGTTGAAGATAAGAGTATATCGAACCCATATGTCGTCTTGCCATGAGCAGATTGTATCCATTGGGCAAATATAGGTTCGATCAAGATTTGCTTTTCTGGAGTACCAAAAGCAAGCATGACGTCGTTATGAACATAAAGGCCCAAGGTATGGAATCCTAGAAAGAGGCTAGCCCAACTTAAATGAGATATGATAGCTTCTTTATGGTCTAACATTCTTGCCAATACATTATCCTCATTCTGTTCCGGATTGTAATCCCTAATGAAAAAAATAGCTCCATGAGCAAAAGCCCCTGTCATGATGAACCCTGCAATATATTGGTGATGAGTATATAAAGCAGCTTGAGTAGTAAAGTCTTGTGCTATGAATGCATAAGGAGGTAAAGAGTACATATGTTGAGCTACTAAGGAAGTAATAACCCCTAAAGAAGCTAGAGCAAGACCTAACTGAAAATGAATCGAATTGTTGATTGTGTCATAAAGGCCCTTATGCCCACGCCCTAATCGACCCCCCGGAGGAGTATGCGCTTCTAAAAGATCTTTAATACTGTGCCCAATTCCGAAGTTAGTTCGATACATGTGACCGGCAATGAGAAAAATAAATGCAATAGCTAAATGATGGTGAGCCATATCGGTCAGCCACAAACTTTGTGTTTGTGGATGGAATCCCCCAAGAAGAGTTAGAATGGCAGTTCCCGCTCCTTGAGCGGTACCAAATAAATGATTACTCGAATCAGGGTTTTGGGCATAAAGATTCCATTGACCCGTCAAAAGGGGTCCCAACCCCTGGGGATAGGGTAATACATCTAAGAAATTATTCCATCGAACGTACTCCCCCCTGGATGCGGGAATAGCAACATGAACTAAATGTCCTGTCCAAGCCAAAGAACTTACCCCGAAAAGTCCTGACAAATGATGATTGAGACGAGATTCCGCGTTTTTGAACCACGAAAGGCTTGGTTTCCATTTGGGTTGTAGATGTAACCAACCCGCTATTAAGGACAGCGTAGAAAGAAATAATAGAAAAAGAGCTCCAGTATAAAGATCCTCATTGGTGCGTAATCCTATTGTATACCACCACTGATAAACTCCAGAATAAGCAATATTCACTGGACCAGCAGCACCTCCTCGAGTAAAGGCTTCCACAGCGGGTTGACCAAAATGAGGATCCCAAATCGCATGAGCAATAGGTCTTACGTGTAAAGGATCCTGTATCCATGATTCAAAATTTCCTTGCCAAGCTACATGAAACAGATTTCCGGACGTCCATAGAAAGATTATTGCTAATTGCCCAAAGTGAGAAGCAAAAATGTTCTGATAAAGACGTTCTTCAGTAATATCATCATGACTTTCGAAATCATGTGCGGTAGCAATACCAAACCAAATACGACGAGTAGTGGGGTCCTGAGCTAAGCCTTGGCTAAACCTGGGAAATCTTAATTCCATAATGCCTTTCAAATCCTCCTAGCCACTATCCTACTGCAATAATTCTCGCTAAGAAGAATGCCCATGTCGTGGCAATTCCACCCAGAAGGTAATGGGTTACTCCTACAGCGCGTCCTTGTATAATGCTCAAGGCTCTAGGCTGAGTAGCAGGAGCAACTTTTAATTTGTTATGAGCCCAAACGATAGATTCAATGAGTTCTTGCCAATAACCACGGCCGCTGAATAAAAACATTAAACTGAAGGCCCAGACAAAATGAGCACCTAAGAAAAAAAGACCATATGCAGATAATGAAGAACCATAAGACTGAATGACTTGCGATGCCTGTGCCCACAAGAAATCTCGAAGCCACCCATTAATCGTAATGGAACTCTGTGCAAAGTTTCCCCCTGTAATATGAGTTACCACCCCTTGATCACTTATAGTACCCCAAACATCCGACTGCATTTTCCAACTGAAATGGAAAATGACTACCGAAATTGCATTGTACATCCAGAATAAACCTAAGAAAACATGATCCCAGGCGGATACTTGACATGTTCCCCCTCGGCCAGGCCCATCGCAAGGAAAGCGAAAACCTAGATTTGCTTTATCGGGTATCAAACGGGAACTCCGAGCAAATAAAACACCTTTCAAAAGTATTAATACAGTCACATGTATGGTAAATGCATGAATGTGATGGACTAAAAAATCTGCGGTTCCTAATGGAATAGGTAACAAAGCCACTTTGCCACCTACTGCTACTAACTCGCCGCCTCCCCACGTTAAGCTAGTACTTGTTGTTGCACCAGGAGCTGTTACGCCAGGCGCAGTAGCATGGATATTTTGTACCCATTGAGCAAAGATAGGTTGTAATTGTATGGCAGTATCCGAAAACATATCTTGTGGACGGCCTAAAGCACTCATGGTATCATTATGAATGTACAAGCCAAAACTGTGAAAACCTAGAAATATACATACCCAGTTAAGGTGGGATATGATTGCATCGCGGTGTCTAAGGACGCGATCTAATAGATCGTTGTATCGAGTAGTTGGATCATAGTCTCTTACCATAAAAATTGCTGCATGTGCAGCAGCACCGACTATTAGAAATCCGCCAATCCACATGTGGTGTGTGAACAAGGAAAGTTGTGTACCATAGTCAGTAGCTAGGTATGGATAGGGAGGCATAGAATACATATGATGAGCTACAACAATGGTTGTAGAGCCTAGCATAGCTAGGTTAAGAGATAATTGAGCATGCCATGACGTTGTTAAGATTTCATAAAGACCCTTATGGCCTTGTCCTGTAAATGGGCCCTTGTGAGCCTCCAAAATATCTTTAAGTCCATGGCCAATACCCCAATTGGTCCTATACATATGACCTGCGATTAGGAAAAGAATAGCAATAGCTAAATGATGGTGCGCAATATCGGTCAGCCAGAGACCACCGGTTACTGGATCTAGTCCTCCGCGAAAAGTCAGAAATTCTGCGTATTTGGACCAATTTAAAGTGAAAAAAGGGGTTGCTCCTTCGGCAAAACTAGGATAAAGTTGAGCCAAAAGGTCCCGATTCAAGATAAATTCATGAGGAAGTGGTATCTCTTTAGGATCCACCCCAGCGTCAAGAAATTGGTTAATTGGTAAAGATACATGAATTTGGTGCCCCGCCCAAGAAAGAGACCCAAGTCCTAATAATCCCGCTAAGTGGTGATTCAACATGGATTCTACATCTTGGAACCAGGCCAATTTGGGAGCGGCTTTGTGATAATGGAACCAACCAGCAAAAAGCATTAACGCTGCAAAAATCAATGCACCAATTGCAGTACAATAGAGTTGTAATTCACTAGTTATTCCAGATGCTCGCCAAAGCTGAAAAAAACCAGAGGTTATTTGGATTCCTCGGAAACCCCCGCCTACATCACCATTCAATATTTCTTGCCCTACTATAGGCCAAACTACCTGAGCACTGGGTCCAATGTGAGTAGGATCACTTAGCCATGCTTCATAATTGGAAAAACGGGCGCCATGAAAGTACATGCCACTCAACCAAAGAAAGATAATGGAAAGTTGCCCGAAATGAGCACTAAAGACTTTTCGAGAAATCTCCTCCAAATCACCAGTATGACTATCGAAATCGTGAGCATCAGCATGTAGGTTCCAGATCCAAGTGGTAGTATCAGGGCCCTTAGCTAGTGTTCTTGAGAAATGGCCGGGTCTGGCCCATTCCTCAAAAGATGTTTTTACAGGATCCCTATCCACAACAATTTTTACTTCTGGTTCCGGCGAACGAATAATCATTAAGTCCTCCTCTTTCCGGACAAGACATACAAAGAGACCCGCCAACTGTCTTTTTAGTGAATCTTTGAAAGATATATATTTTGAAAGATAGATTTTGAAAGATAGATTTTGAAAGATAGATATTGTGATTAGTTCTTTTCTTTACTATCTACCATCCTTCTATTTTTTTTTTAGTTATTCACTGGAGCAATTATATATTGAAGTCAATCCGAGGCAAGTGTTCGGGTCTATTATGACATAAAGATTAGGTGCCTAACGGACATTGTTTATCTTGAAAAACAAATATTTCTCGACGTAAGAAAAAAATCTTTTTTATTTTTAATTTAAGAAACTAGTGTATTTTTTTTGAGGGCATAAGCTCCTATCTATATCTACTTTCCTTGAGCATAATATAGGGTTTTTTATTTGATTCTAAATTCCAAGATAACTCATTAGAATTATTAATAAGATGGTCCTAATATATTAGCAATATTTAGATTGCCCCCTCTTTTTATTCACTTTATTACTTCTATTCTAGACCCTATCCCTATGGTTTATTCTTATGAAATATCATATAAAATAGAAGGTATAAGAAATGGATATAATGAAATTCTTGATTCGATCTTACGACCTAATTTATTTGATTAATGGATCAACAACCAAACCACCCATTTTATGAAAAAGAAGGAGCATGGTCTTATTCAAATTCAAAGCGCTTCGTAATCTTCAACCAGTTCTGTGCTTCAATATAATTTCCCGGAGTAAGCGCTATAGCTTGTTTCCAATATTCAGCAGCTTGATCAAACCAAGCTTCCGCAATTTCCGAATCACCCTGTAGAATGGCCTGTTCTCCTCGGTCGGAATAGGAAGTTCCTTCCCTTAGAACCGTACTTGAGAGTTTCCTACCTCATACGGCTCAGAAATTGCTATCTGAATTTCCCCTATCTTAACTGAATTCGATTTATCAAAAATCGATCCAATTTGTTCTTGGGTTAAGCAGAAGAAATTAATTACCTAAGTTTCAAACCCTAATTTTTATCAATAATCAGTTTGATCTTTTTTCCCACCTTCAGAAGAATGAAGCATAGATAGATATAGAGCCTTCGTTCAAATTTTCTGAGAGGTAACTATCCCGGTTTCATATATGAAATCTCTATAGAATCCTTGAAAAAGACTTTTTTCCATAAGAAAGAAAAAAGAACTTACTATCTTTGGGATCTGATACTACACCGCTGCTTAATCCCTTAGTGGATCGGCTCTATTACATAAGCGGATTCCTAAATTTTGCCCCATATCATGGGATAAGTAAGCAGTTTTTTTTAGTTGTATCGACCCAGTCGCTCACTAATTGATCTTTACGGTGCTTTCTCTATCAATTTGAGAAACTTTATCCATAGAGTAGTAGTATAGGCCATACTTTCTTCGTTTTTTGATTCTCGTGAAGTGTCCTTCCTTCCTACAGCTGATAGGGAAAAATCGTTGTTTTTACGATCCCTATGTAGAAAGCCCTTTTTTTCTAGTATTTACTAGAAAATTTGATCCTCTCTTTTTTTTTTTTCTTTCTATAGTGGAGATAGTCGCACGTAATGACAGATCACGGCCATATTATTAAAAGCTTGCGGTAAGAAGGGGTTTCGTTCTAGTGCCCGGAAATAATATTCCAAAGCCTTTGTATGCTCTCCATTGCTTGTGTGTATAAGGCCTATGTTATAGAGTATATAACTTCGATCATAGGGATCGATTTCTAGTCGCGTAGCTTCATAATAATTTTGCAAAGCTTCCGCATAATTTCCTTCGGATTGAGCCAACATCCGTTACGGTCGTTCATTCTATTCAAAAAATCTCCGTTCCAAAACCGTACATGAGGTTTTCATCTCATACGGCTCCTCCCTTTGTACATAATAGTACTAAGCGAAATAATCTATAGAATCAAAATAGAATTAGTCCCGTCTCATTATGAACCGAAAGGGGCTGGTATTTTTCCAAGAAATCTCTAGCCAACCTTCCCACAAGAGGTTTTTCTTAACACCAATGAATTCTATTAATGCTAGAGGAAAACGATAGCTCCAATAATTTCTTTGTTCTCAACGCCTCCTATTTAGAGGAATTAGCTACTTCAACGATCTTTGATGGTTATAGGGGTATCCAAAGTACAAACCTGATGGTTGTTTGTTATCCCAACCATTCTTCCCAGCCCTGATACCGATCAGGAAAGGGGTAATTTCTAACAAAGTTTTTCTCTTGTTGATTCCTATTTCTAGGTGTAGTGCTTTTCTCCCCTATGCTGCCTACGGATACTAATAGAGTAGGATTGGCCTGTAATCCATACCATACCATATCCTGTAGGTGTAACCTTTCGCTCAATACTCAAATCTACAATTGAAGTATCTGAAGCCGCATCAATCGAGGATACACGACGGAAGGAATTGTTAGTTCGCCTCACCTTCCCGAAGCGTGGGTTTGTTTGCTTTACAAATTTGGTTCTCTCTATGCCAACCCCCCTCTCTTTTTCGTAAGACTGAGGTATAGGTAGGGCTAAAAAAAAGCAAAAAAAAGAGTCAAATCGCACCATCTCTATAATAAGTAAATGCCTTTTTTTCTCCTGAGGTTGTCGGAATTATTCGCAATAAAATATTGGCTACAATTGAGGAGGTCTTATCAATGAAATTTCCATTTCCACGGGATCTAGGCATAATTCCCAACCCATTCTATATAGAATTGTTTTCATTCCTTCACAAAATAACATAAAAACAAACACATTCGATTCTTATAATTATAAATAGATTGATCCATATGCTCTACTCTAAATCCATATGCTTTAAATGGATAAGAGAGATATGGATTTTCCGCTCAGCTCAAATTGTATCCTTTTCCTTCTGCTTGGACACGAAGAGATATGAAATATTTGACTAAGACTGGATTTCATTCCACTTTCCTATTTCTGAACAACAACTTATGTTATCAACTATTTCGTGTTTTCAAAGTTATTAATTGTCTCATACCCTATTTTTGATTTCGATAGTATGGTGTAGCGTATCTTATGCAAACGGAATTCTAAGGTTTCTTTATTTTATTATGCAATAAGAAGAATTCTTCCATTTTCTTTTTCTTTAGTTGCGGGAAAACCCAAATTAAAACTTTTATTTTATAGCGAGCGCAATTTCTAGTAAAAAATCCTGTATCCTTCCACTTAGATCAAAAGGAATTTTTCCAATAGAACTATGGAACCCCCGAGTGGTTGCGGTTGTACCTGTACTGCAGGAATAAGAAAACTCGCTATTCACTCAGTTTATTTTCCATAATAAGTTATGTAGGAGAGATGGCCGAGCGGTTCAAGGCGTAGCATTGGAACTGCTATGTAGACTTTTGTTTACCGAGGGTTCGAATCCCTCTCTTTCCGTTTTTCTTAATTCATCAACGTTAAGGATCACAATGTATCAAATCAAATAACAATTTTTTCCAGCAATAATATAATATCTTATATTATCTTATTTTGATTTAATAGAAATTAGAAATTCTCTATAGCAAATTACTGTGGTATGTAAAATACACATAGAGGAAAAAAGAAAAAAGGATCCTAATCCTAGGGTTAATCAATTTTAGCTAGTTGATGGGAAAATACAAATTAATGGTAATGGTCTTAGGGCGATTTAGTTCGGGGAAAGGGGAAGGGGAAGAAAATTCTATGAACCTTTCCTTTTTTCGTTAAGTTCAAGTCTGACGAGAGTAATATTCTACAACTAACAACTCATTTATTTTGAGACCGACCCACTTCCTATCTAGGATTTTATTTACTAGTCCTTTATATTCCAACGTGTCAATCGCCAAATGCTTTGGCAATTTCCCCGGGTCCGATGAAGCAATATAATTTTGAACCAGACCTTTTGATCTTTGGTTATCTTTCGTAGTAATAATATCTCGGGGTTTGCAACGAAAACTTGGTATATTGACTATACGACCATTAACTAAAATATGTCTATGGTTGACTAATTGGCGGGCCCCAGGAATGGTTGAAGCCATACCCAATCGAAAAAGGATATTATCCAAACGCATTTCAAGTAATTGTAGTAAAACCTGGCCTGTTGACCTTTTTGCTTTTCCAGCGATATGTACATATCTAAGTAATTGTCGTTCTGTCAGACCATAATGAAAACGCAATTTCTGTTTTTCTTGAAGACGAATACGATATTGCTCCTTTTTCCCAGAATTGAATTTTTTTTTAAGATTACTTCCGGATTTAGGTGTTTTTCTAGTGAGTCCTGGTAAAGCTCCCAGACGGCGTATTTTTTTTAAACGAGGTCCTCGATAACGGGACATGAAGACTCCTTTTTTTATTTTATTGAAATTTCATTTTACACAATTAATTTCATTGTATTTACATTACAGAATACATCGAAATTAAAACTGAATTAAACTACAGGATAAACAGAGTAAAATCAACTAAAGTACCCCAAAAAATGGAATTTCATCAAAATCTTTTTTTTTTGTATATATATTATTTATTTTATTGTTTTGTATCTAGCAAAATTGTAAGGTAAAAAACATAAAAGATCCTGGATTCTCCATTTAATTCGGAAAAAAAGAGATTCTTGTTCGTAGAACATCGATAGAGAAAAAAAAGCCGACTATCGGATTTGAACCGATGACCCTCGCATTACAAATGCGATGCTCTAACCTCTGAGCTAAGTGGGCTTACATAACGGAAATAGTGTAACAAATAGAAATAGGTATAGTATAGGAAATCCGTAAAATCTCAGATATTAGTTATTAATCTTAGCTATTAACTAGTTCTAAATTTGAAGTTATACTTATAAAAATAAAAAAATACTAAAACTTCTTAAAGATAAAGTTAGCTTGATATGCTTAACTATAGGATATTAAAAAATAAAATTATAGAATTTATTGGTATTTTCATTCGATCATTATAGACTTTATTATTTGTTAATAATTTGAGGATTAATATTTCACTAAGGGGAACATAGAGTCAGAGTAAATAAAATTGCTAATTCTGATTAGAAAAAAAGAATAAATATCAAGCGTTATAGTATAATTTTGAATACTATAAAAAAGTAAGACGGGAGGTGGGGGAGATAAAAACTTTTGGATATATTGATTCGGATTGAATTGCAAATACATCAAGGATAGAATCAATTCAATTCTGAATTGCAATAAGCAAGCGAGGTCTCTCAAATAGAGTCGAACTGAACTGCTAGACTACGTTGAGTGATGAACTCAATGATTCAAAAAAAAAACTAAGAGATGGATGAAATTACACAAGGAATCCTGGTCTCAAAGAAGAGGGAAATGGGGATATGGCGAAATCGGTAGACGCTACGGACTTGATTGTATTGAGCCTTGGTATGGAAACCTGCTAAGTGGTAACTTCCAAATTCAGAGAAACCCTGGAATTAAAAAAGGGCAATCCTGAGCCAAATCCGTGTTTTGAGAAAACAAGGGGTTCTCGAACTAGAATACAAAGGAAAAGGATAGGTGCAGAGACTCAATGGAAGCTGTTCTAACGAATCGAGTTAATTACGTTGTGTTGTTAGTGGAATTCCTTCTAGTTCTAAATTAGAGAAAGAGGGGTTTTATACCTTATACATTTAATAAACACGTATAGATACTGACATAGCAAACGATTAATCACAGAACTCATATTATATTCTAATTATAATATAGGTTCTTTATCTTTTTTAAAAATGAAATTAGAAATGATAATGATTATGAAATAAAAAACTCATATCATAATTTTTTTTTTTCATTATTGTGAATCCACTCCAATCGAATATTGAATAATCAAATTCTTCAATTAAAATTCAAAGTTTTCGAGATCTTTAAAAAAGTGGATTAATCGGACGAGGACAAAGAGAGAGTCCCATTCTACATGTCAATACTGACAACAATGAAATTTCTAGTAAAAGGAAAATCCGTCGACTTTATAAGTTGTGAGGGTTCAAGTCCCTCTATCCCCAAATCCTCTTTTATTCCCTAACTATACTATATTATTATTATTTATCCTCTTTTTTTTTTTCTTTTTATCAATGCACTTTTTTTTCTTTTTATCAATGCAATGGGTTTAAGATTCATTAGCTTTCTCATTCTACTCTTTCACAAAGGAATGCGAAGAGAACTCAATGGATCTTATCCTATTCATTGAATAGATTTCTTTTTTATTAGAGTATCGGCAAGAAATCTTGGTTATTCACTCTATTTTTAAGTTTTATTTAAGTAAACCATGCACAATGCATAGGACTACCCCCCCCATTTTCAAATTTAAAATTTGAAATACTTTAATTAATTTTTAGTCCTTTTAATTGACATAGATACAAATACTCTACTAGGATGATGCACAAGAAAAGGTCAGGATAGCTCAGTTGGTAGAGCAGAGGACTGAAAATCCTCGTGTCACCAGTTCAAATCTGGTTCCTGGCAGAGAAAAAAAAAAAAAAGATCCACCGAATAGGTATTGATCCAAATACCTCGAGATGGATTGTGATACATATTCATTAATAATATTTATTCATCTAAGTGGATAAATCTATAATATAAATATAGAGGCACTTCTTTTTCTTTTTAAAGAAGTTTTAAAATATATCTTTTCTTTATGATAAAGAAGGGGGTGAGATTCCCCTTTATTTTTTTGCGTTTCTTAATTTTGTATTCCGCTATTCCGACGAATATTTTTTTAGTCTTGCTTATCTTTATCTTATCTTATTTTCCTAGTTGTGCTAAGTAATGTGCGCGGTACAAAGTTCCTGGTAGAGAACTTCTTTGAGTCATCCTATTTTTCTGTTCATATGAAGGAAATTAATATGCGATTTTCAAAATAGGGGAATCCAAATGAAACCCTTTTTTTGCTCAGTCTATCTGGAATGCTTTTGTATAATTAGGAATTAATTATAAATAGGTATTCCGTTTCATCTAGGAAAAGAACCTAAAAATATTCCTTGACTTGAATAAAATCTGGAGTTGTGTTGTATAAGTGAGCATGAATTTCTTATCATTCAATGAGCATCTTGTATTTCATAAAAATTGGGGGTTATATAATCCTTACGTAAGGGCCAGCCTATCCAACTTTCAGGCATTAGGATACGTTTAAGGCGCGGATGATTATCATAAGAGATTCCCACCATATCATAAGATTCGCGTTCTTGAAAATCGGCACTTCTCCAAATCCAGAAGACAGACGGAATTCTAGGATTATCCTTTTGGGCAAAGACTTTTATGCAGACTTCTTCTGGATTATCTATACCATATTGTATTCTCGTAAGATGATACACGCTAGCTAAAGATCCACCGGGTGCTACATCATAAGCACATTGGGAGCGTAAATAATTGTAACCATATACATATAAAATGACAGCAATGGAATCCCAATCCCCTGCTTTTATTTGTAAAGTCTCTATTCCTCGGTGATCAAAGCCCAAAGATCTATGAACCACCTCATGTTTGACTAGCCAATTAGATAACCAACCCTGCTGCATTGTCTTCATCTCTCCCTCTTTGTATAAATATTTCACATTTCGGATGCAAGTTTGAAAGATTGCCCTGCTTTTTATTTTTCTACACAAAAGAGCCCCTCTCCTAATTCACTAATTTGTAGGAAGGTACTGAACTTTTGGATTTGAAAAAAGTTTCAGAAGATATATCTAATGTAGATGGTGATTGATAGAGCAATTCTTGCTCATAAGTTCCTGTATGAGTACTGCGCCTAACATAAAGCTTGTGACTGGTAGTAAAACATCTATTTTTATTTTGAGATAGAGTTTGATCCTCAACTATTTCTCGCGATATCTTCTTACGAAGTTTTGTTAGGGCATCTATAACTGCCTCCGGTTTAGGTGGGCAGCCCGGCAAGTAGACATCCACAGGAATTAACTTATCAACTCCCCGAACAGTACTATAGGAATCCGTACTGAACATTCCCCCTGTAATAGTACAGGCTCCCATAGCAATGACGTATTTTGGTTCAGGCATTTGCTCGTATAATCTCACTAAAGAGGGAGCCATTTTCATTGTTACCGTACCGGCTGTTAAAATTAGGTCTGCTTGCCTAGGACTTGATCTTGGTACCAATCCATAACGATCAAAGTCGAATCGTGAGCCTATTAATGAAGCAAATTCAATGAAACAACAACTGGTACCGTATAGAAGGGGCCATAAACTGGAGAGTCTTGACCAATTCGAAAGATCATTTGGTGTAGTTGAAATAACAGAATTGGAACTTGTTTGGTCAAGTAAGGGAAACTCAATCAAATTCATAACTGTCTCAATAGAATCTTTTCCTTCTTTTTTTTTGTCTAAATATTCAGTTAAGACCATTCCAAGGCTCCTTTTCGCCATGCATAAACTAAACCAACAACTAAGATAAGCACGAAAATCAAAGCTTCGATAAAAACGGATACACCCAATACGTCGAAACTCATTGCCCAAGGGTATAGAAAGACGGTTTCCACATCAAAAACAACAAAAACGAGCGCAAACATATAATAGCGTATTCGGAATTGTACCCAAGCCCCTCCCATGGGTTCTATACCCGATTCATAACTAGAAAGCTTCTCTGGTCCTTCACTAACCGGGGCTAAAAGTCCTGAAATCGAAAATGCCAAAATAGGAATAAGGCTTGCTATTATTAGAAATGTCCAAAAAATATCATATTCGTGAAGCAGAAACATAATGTACTCCCATTAATGTGGAATAGGCGGAACTTAAATTAGTCAATTCAATTCAGCATTGTCAATTTATCCAGAACTTCTCTCTTTTCCTCGGTGAAACAAGAATCTTTTTTGTTCAAACAAAAGCGCTTAGTTTAAGTTTAGCCTTTGTTTCCTCTGTGCTGCATCTTCTTTAAAGATTCATCCAATGGAATCCCAACTCCCTTTCTTTTGGATTTCCATTCTATTTAGATATGGTGTATGTAGATCTAATTCTTATATAAAGAAAACTTTCTCGTTTCACTTTGTCTCGCTTTCTCTAGAATCTCTAGAAAAAAGAATAGCTCTATCCTTTATTTAATATTTAATAATAAAATAATAAGAGACTATTAAATAAAAATGAGAATACTACTAAATTAGAACCTAATTAAGATAGTAGGACTAATCTATGCAGTATAATTAATGAGAAGTAATACTATAAAATAAAAATAAAGAACTCTATTTCAGAACTATGAGACAGAATATTCTGTTTTCTTATTTACTCTTTACTTTATTTTTTCTATTTAAAGTTGATCAATTTACATAATGTATCTATAAACAAAGTAATAAATATACTTAAAACAAAGTAGGAATTCGCAAAATGGATAAAATCATTGCAGTTATTATAGGGAAGTCTAGAGATATCCTATTTGAAGGAGGACGGGATTCAAATCAGGGAAAGGATCCTTTCTTCTATTGATTTGATAGAAATTCGTTTTTCTTTTCCTGTCTGTATGATTTTGATTTTCGATGAATGAGCCTTTGGTAATGCTTTTATCTCTATTCTATGTCGCAGGCGCCTATCCAGTCTATAAACAAATACTAATGAGAAAATGAAAACTATACTAAACTAAAGAAAACATAGGATAGAGATCCTAAAATCTAAAAAAGGGCATATTAGGGCTATACGGATTCGAACCGTAGACCTTCTCGGTAAAACAGATCAAACGGATTATTATCGAAATGATTTGAACTGTTTCAAAGACCCAACATGCATTTTTTTGCATTGGGCTCTTTCATAAACTGATTTAAAGATCAGTTAGTCCACCATAGTTTTTCTTTACGGAAAGATAATGAGATGGCTCCCTGTGCTCTGATTGATTTTTTGTATTATGATCTATCTAGGAGCAATACCAAAGTGTTTCAAAGGAGGATTACCTTGACTTAGGTCTGCCTCCGGTCTAAATTAAATCAACCTAAGTGAAATGGAGTCTCTATCGTTCCACTGCAAGAGTTAACTATGAGACTTCATACACCTTAAAGTTCATAGAACGAAAAGAAGTTTTTTGGAGGCCCTTATCCTCATTACGCCTAGCATTTAGTGGGCTGGATATTTACCTTATCAACTAGCAAATCCATAAGGGTTCTATTTGATTAGGCACCTGAATTGGCACCTGAATCGGACTGAACCGACTGTTTGTCAGGCTACTGTTCTCCTATTCTCTCGAATCTATGAAGTAAGACATTGATTTTGCAATAAGATCGATTATGTTCATTGCATAATAAGCTCCTTTGAAAAGCATTGGCGCACGTGTAAACGAGTTGCTCTACCGAACTGAGCTATAGCCCTTATCAGAGATATCTTAACATATAGATAATTTCTTGTCAAGATGAATATTTTCTAATGCCAGAGGATACCCCTTTGATCTGTATCTGTTTAGTATTTAGTTTAGTATTTAGTATATAACAGACCAATAACAGAGCGGTATTGCTTAGAAAAGGGATTCAATATATAATCGATCGAAGTAATGGGTCTTCCTTTGTGGTGATAAATTGCCTACTTAACTCAGTGGTTAGAGTATTGCTTTCATACGGCGGGAGTCATTGGTTCAAATCCAATAGTAGGTAAGTAGGTAGAAAAATTACTAGATAGCATTGGACTTACTTCGCTTCGCTATCTAATAACTTTTTCTACCCCTCTTCCCTTTTTCTTTGTATCAACTATAAACCACTGGATTGTCTTCAATTGGATGGGGGAATCCAATTGACAGCCTCGATTCGTATCCTAGCTCGTCTGAGAGCGAGCTTCGCTTCAACCAAATCTTTCGTACCCTCAGCTTTACTCAAGTTAGCTTCGGCTATTTCAAGTGCCTTTTGAGCTTCTTCCGGATCAATATCACTACCCAGTTCCGCATCATTTCCTAAAATGATGATCTCATTATTAACTATTCTCGCAAAACCGCTCCACAGAATCGCTGTTAACCATTGGTCGTTGAGGAGGCGTATTCTCAAAGGACCCATATCTACTGCTGTGTTAATGGGGGCGTGGTTTGGTAATACGCCAATTTGGCCACTATTAGTGGATAAAATGATTTCTTTCACTTCACAATCCCAAATAATTCGCTTAGGAGTCAGTACATAAAGATTTAATTTCATTTCTTCGATTTGTTCTCCTCTTCTAAGGTTATAGCTTTCGTGCTAGCTTCATCGATGTTACCCACCAAATAAAAAGCCTGTTCAGGTAGGCCGTCTAATTCTCCGGAAAGGATTAGTTGAAATCCCCTAATAGTTTCCGCAAGAGCAACATACTTTCCTGGAGAACCAGTAAAAACTTCTGCCACAAAGAACGGTTGTGATAAGAAACGCTCAATTTTTCTTGCTCTTGCTACAGTTAAACGATCCTCTTCCGATAATTCATCCAAGCCAAGAATTGCGATAATGTCCTGAAGTTCTTTGTAACGTTGTAAAGTTTCCTTAACTCTTTGCGCAGTTTCATAATGTTCGTTGCCAACGATCCGAGGCTGTAACATAGTCGAGGTTGAATCTAAAGGATCTACTGCTGGATAAATACCCTTGGAAGCTAATCCTCTGGAAAGTACGGTAGTAGCATCCAAATGTGCAAATGTTGTGGCAGGGGCAGGGTCGGTCAAATCGTCTGCAGGTACATAAACTGCTTGAATCGAAGTTATAGATCCCTTTTTAGTAGAAGCAATTCTTTCTTGCAAAGAACCCATTTCTGTACTAAGAGTAGGTTGATAACCCACTGCGGAGGGCATTCTCCCTAATAAAGCGGATACCTCTGATCCTGCTTGAACAAAACGAAAGATATTATCGATAAATAAAAGCACGTCTTGCTTATTAACATCTCGGAAATATTCCGCCATAGTTAGGGCAGTTAAACCAACTCTCATACGAGCTCCCGGTGGTTCATTCATTTGGCCATAGACTAGAGCTACCTTTGATTCCTCAATATTTTTTTCATTAATTACTCCGGATTCCTTCATTTCCATATAAAGATCATTTCCTTCACGAGTCCGTTCCCCTACTCCACCGAATACGGATACGCCCCCATGAGCTTTAGCAATGTTATTGATTAATTCCATGATCAGTACTGTTTTACCTACTCCAGCCCCCCCAAATAGTCCTATTTTTCCTCCACGTCGATAAGGAGCTAAAAGATCGACGACCTTAATACCTGTTTCAAAGATGGATAATTTCGTATCTAACTCGATAAAGGCAGGCGCAGATCTATGAATAGGGAACGTTGCACTACTATCTACAGGACCCAAATTGTCAACAGGCTCCCCAAGAACGTTGAAAATTCGTCCGAGAGTAGCTCCACCGACCGGAACACTGAGAGGAGCTCCCGTGTCAATCACTTCCATTCCTCTCATCAACCCGTCCGTAGCACTCATAGCTACAGCTCTAACTCGATTATTTCCTAATAATTGTTGTACCTCACAAGTCACATTAATTTGCTTATCGGCAGTGTCTCTACTCTGGACTACCAAAGCGTTATAAATATAAGGTAACTTGCCTGGGGGAAAAGTGACATCCAGCACGGGTCCAATAATTTGATCGATACGACCTGTACTTTTTTCTTCAATTGTGGAAACCCCGGGAGGAGAAGTAGTAGGATTGGTTCTCATAATTATCACATAATTAAAAAAAGGAATTTGTCGAAATTTTTCTTTTTTTATTGTTGAATAATGCCAAATCAAATCAAAAAAAATCCAAAAGTAAAAAGGAAATGAATTAGTTAATTCAATAAGAGAGAAAAGGGGACCAGGACTTGATTTCGTTGCCCAAGCGAATCCCATTCAATCGTTTACTCATGGAATGAGTCCATTGGAAAGTTCAATCAATCTTTTTTTTCATATACATTTTGCCTTTTGTGGAGGATCTGTGCCTACTCTACTTTCCTATCTAGGACTTCGATATACAAAATATATACTACTGTGAAGCATAGATTGCTGTCAACAAAGAATTTTATTAGTATTTAGTTAGGTATTTGCATTCAAAATAAGAAAAGAGAACTATTAAGAACTTGTAAAATAAGGATTAGGAATTAATTTGGGTTGCGCTATATCTATCAAAGAGTATACAATAATTATGGATTTGGTAAATCAAATCCATGGTTTAATAACGAACCGTGTTAACTTACCATAACAACAACTCAATTCCTATCGAATTCCTATATTGGAATTCCTATAGGATAGAACATACACAGGGTGTACGCATTATATATGAATGAAACATATTCATTAACCTAAGCATGCCCTCAATTTTCTTTAATGAGTTGATATTATATTAATTGAATATCCTTTTTGTTTTACGAGATTTTTGCTAAAGTTTCATTTACGCCTAATTAACATCGAGTAGACCCTGTTATTGTGAGAATTCTTAATTCAAGAGTTATAGGGAGGGACTTATGTCACCACAAACAGAAACTAAAGCAGGTGTTGGATTTCAAGCTGGTGTTAAAGATTATAAATTGACTTACTACACCCCAGAGTATGAAACTAAGGATACTGATATCTTGGCAGCATTCCGAGTAAGTCCTCAGCCTGGGGTTCCGCCCGAAGAAGCAGGGGCTGCAGTAGCTGCCGAATCTTCTACTGGTACATGGACAACTGTTTGGACTGATGGACTTACCAGTCTTGATCGTTACAAAGGACGAT
>NW_028261137.1:0-27500 GCF_056163025.1 Triticum urartu | reverse complement strand
TCCAAGTTCGAAGTACCTTTTGGCCAAAGAAAAACCCGCTTCCTGACACGATCTGCCTCTTTATCTTTATATAGATAGATTCTATGGGGTTATTACTTAGTAAGTCTATTTTGTACAAGAGCCCCTCCTATCTGATAGAAAAGGGTCCCATGATCCCGAGCCGATCTTACCTTGGCTCGCAAACCCCAAGTTTGTCTATGAAGAGCTAATCTAATTGTATTTTTTTCTAGAATGGATTTCTTATGTGGAATACTAATGGATAGGGCTTCGTTGCTAAGTGCTACAAGATCTAGTGCACTGGAACTCGTGGTTATGGACCCGAATCCTTTAGTATGGAACATTGTCTTTTCCAAGTAAAAACCCCTAGTATATGAAAGAATGAAAAGGTGCTTTCGTTCTTGTGGAATAAGAAGCCCTCGTACCTTAATGAAAGGAAAATCGTAATTTTTCGTTAGGTATTTGACCAAATAGGATCGTCCAGTTCCTACAGAACCTATCACTAAAATACCCGATAGGGCTAAGCGGAACGAAAAGGGTTTTCCATGAGATGGTAAATGAAAACGATTAGTCCCACACGAGGTTTGGGAATAAGTGATTGTCTGATAATGAGCAAGGAATATACGTCTTTCTGCTAAAGAGGATCTATTAAACTCATAATTCATTAGATCCTTGTTATCAATGCCAACTAGGTATCATAAGTAAATGGATCCCGGTTGTTCAATCCTTTGATAACCAAGGTCATTCTTTGCTAAAGAGAAATGATCACTATGAGTCAGACTCAATAGAATTGGATCCATTCCAAATAGCGAGAATTAGGATTCTTGATCCCTCTCAATCTCTCTTTCAATTCGAGGATCCAGAGAGGTGTTTTCATAGTCATCTCCGAATATTTGCCATCTCGGAATATTTTCGATTTCATTTTTCTATGATATGTCTTTCTATATGAAAATTGGTTATTTACGATGTACGATGATCCCTGTTAAGCATCCATGGCTGAATGGTTAAAGCGCCCAACTCATAATTGGTAAATTTGCGGGTTCAATTCCTGCTGGATGCACACGAACGGGAACATTCCATAAGTCTATTGGAACTGGCTCTCTATCCATGGAATCTCATCCATCATCCATACATAACGAATTGGTATGGTATATTCATACCATAACATAAGAACAATAAGAACTCGAATTCTTATCGATACTGGAACTCAGAGCATAGGAGGGAAAGTCGATTTATGGATGGAATCAAATACGCAGTATTTACAGAAAAAAGTCTTCGTTTATTGGGAAAGAATCAATATACTTTTAATGTCGAATCGGGATTCACTAAGACAGAAATAAAGCATTGGGTCGAACTCTTCTTTGGTGTTAAGGTGGTAGCTGTGAATAGCCATCGACTACCTGGAAAAGGTAGAAGAATAGGACCTATTCTGGGCCATACAATGCATTACAGACGTATGATCATTACCCTTCAACCGGGTTATTCTATTCCACTTCTAGATAGAGAAAAAAACTAAAGGAGAATACTTAATAATACGGCGAAACATTTATACAAAACACCTATCCCGAGCACACGCAAGGGAACCGTAGACAGGCAAGTGAAATCCAATCCACGAAATAATTTGATCCATGGACGGCACCGTTGTGGTAAAGGTCGTAATTCCAGAGGAATCATTACCGCAAGGCATAGAGGGGGAGGTCATAAGCGCCTATACCGTAAAATAGATTTTCGACGGAATCAAAAAGACATATCTGGTAGAATCGTAACCATAGAATACGACCCTAATCGAAATGCATACATTTGTCTCATACACTATGGGGATGGTGAGAAGAGATATATTTTACATCCCAGAGGGGCTATAATTGGAGATACTATTGTTTCTGGTACAAAAGTTCCTATATCAATGGGAAATGCCCTACCTTTGAGTGCGGTTTGAACTATTGATTTACGTAATTGGAAGTAACCAATTAGGTTTACGACGAAACCTAGAAATCGATCACTGATCCAATTTGACTACCTCTACGGGATAGACCTCAACAGAAAACTGTTGAGTAACGGCAGCAAGTGATTGAGTTCAGTAGTTCCTCATAGAAAATTATTGGCTCTAGAGATATGGTAATATGGAGAAGACAAAATTGTTTGAAGCACGCACAGAACCGGAAGCGCCCCTTGTTTCAAAGAGAGGAGGACGGGTTATTCACATTTAATTTGATGGTCAGAGGCAAATTGAAAGCTAAGCAGTGGTAATTAAGACCCCCGGGGGAAAATAGGGATGTCTCCTACGTTACCCATAATATGTGGAAGTATCGACGTAATTTCATAGAGTCATTCGATCTGAATGCTACATGAAGAACATAAGCCAGATGACGGAACGCAGAGACCTAGGATGTAGAAGATCATAACATGAGCGATTCGGCAGATTTGGATTCCTTTCCTATATATCCACTCATGTGGTACTTCATCATATGATTCATATAAGATCCATCTGTCTAGAGATCGTCATATACATCTAGAAAGCCGTATGCTTTGGAAGAAGCTTGTACAGTTTGGGAAGGGGTTTTTTGAGAGAAAAGAAGAATCTACTTCAACCGATATGCCCTTAGGCACGGCCATGCATAACATAGAAATCACACGTGGAAGGGGTGGGCAATTAGCTAGAGCAGCAGGTGCTGTAGCGAAACTCATTGCAAAAGAGGGTAAATCGGCCACTTTAAGATTACCATCTGGGGAGGTCCGTTTAGTATCCCAAAACTGCTTAGCAACAGTCGGACAAGTGGGTAATGTTGGGGTGAACCAAAAAAGTTTGGGTAGAGCCGGATCTAAGTGTTGGCTAGGTAAACGCCCCGTAGTAAGAGGGGTAGTTATGAACCCTGTGGACCACCCCCATGGGGGCGGTGAAGGGAAAGCTCCCATTGGTAGAAAAAAACCCACAACCCCTTGGGGTTATCCTGCGCTTGGAAGAAGAACTAGGAAAAGGAAAAAATATAGCGATAGTTTTATTCTTCGTCGCCGTAAGTAAATACGTAACTAGGAATATGGAAAATTGCATTTTTGGAATTTGCAATAATGCGATGGGCGAACGACGGGAATTGAACCCGCGCATGGTGGATTCACAATCCACTGCCTTGATCCACTTGGCTACATCCGCCCCTTATCCAGCTAAAGGATTTTTTTCTTTTTTCCATTGATCATTATTCTATTTATTCTGACCTCCGTACTTCGATCGAGATATTGGACATAGAATGCCACTCTTTAAAAAGGAAAAAAGGAGTAATCAGCTGTGACACGAAAAAAAACGAATCCTTTTGTAGCTCATCATTTATTGGCAAAGATAGAAAAGGTCAATATGAAGGAGGAGAAAGAAACAATAGTAACGTGGTCCCGGGCATCTAGCATTCTACCCACAATGGTTGGCCATACAATCGCGATTCATAATGGAAAGGAACATATACCTATTTACATAACAAATCCTATGGTAGGTCGCAAATTGGGGGAATTCGTGCCTACTCGGCATTTCACGAGTTATGAAAATGCAAGAAAGGATACTAAATCTCGTCGTTAACTGAATTCTGAATAGAAAGATTAAGAAGAAAAAAAGATTCAAAATAAAGTAAAGGTAGGCGGGGAATAACCTTATTTATGACAAGTTTCAAACTAGTAAAGTATATCCCTAGGATAAAGAAGAAGAAAAGTGGGCTAAGGAAACTCGCAAGGAAAGTTCCAACCGATCGTCTACTTAAGTTCGAGAGAGTTTTCAAAGCACAAAAACGTATCCCTATGTCTGTTTTCAAAGCACAAAGAGTTCTTGACGAGATTCGCTGGCGTTACTACGAGGAAACTGTTATGATACTGAACCTCATGCCCTATCGAGCATCTTATCCCATCTTAAAGTTGGTTTATTCGGCAGCCGCAAATGCTACTCATTATAGGGATTTCGACAAAGCGAATTTATTTATTACTAAAGCCGAAGTCAGTAGGAGTACTATTATGAAGAAATTCAGACCTCGAGCTCGAGGACGTAGTTTCCCCATAAAAAAAAGCATGTGTCATATAACAATTGTACTAAATATAGTAAAGAAATCTAAATAACCTTTAGATCCATCTAAGATTTCGATTCCCAGTAAAAAAAATATAGAATAGAAAAATATGGGACAAAAAATAAATCCACTCGGTTTCAGACTTGGTACAACCCAAAAACACCATTCCTTTTGGTTCGCACAACCAAAAAATTATTCTGAAGGTCTACAGGAAGATAAAAAAATAAGGGATTGTATCAAGAACTATATACAAAAGAATAGGAAAAAGGGCTCGAATAGAAAAATAGAATCAGACTCAAGTTCCGAAGTAATTACACATAATAGAAAAATGGACTCAGGTTCAAGTTCCGAAGTAATTACACATATAGAAATCCAAAAAGAAATCGATACGATCCACGTCATAATCCATATTGGATTCCCAAATTTATTAAAGAAAAAAGGAGCAATCGAAGAATTAGAGAAAGATCTACAAAAGGAAATTAACTCTGTAAACCAGAGATTTAATATTTCTATCGAAAAAGTTAAAGAACCTTATAGACAGCCTAACATTCTTGCAGAATATATAGCTTTCCAATTAAAAAATAGAGTTTCATTCCGAAAGGCAATGAAAAAAGCCATTGAATTAACTAAAAAAGCAGATATAAGGGGAGTAAAAGTAAAAATTGCGGGTCGTCTCGGAGGAAAAGAAATTGCACGCGCCGAATCTATTAAAAAGGGTAGACTTCCCCTCCAAACAATTCGCGCTAAAATTGATTATTGCTGCTATCCAATTCGGACTATCTATGGAGTATTAGGTGTAAAAATTTGGATATTCGTAGACGAAGAATAAGTAATCTTGTCTTCGGATTCTGTCCATTGATAGAATAAAAAATGACAAGAGACTTTTTTCCTGAAATCCCTGCAAAAGAAGAAATTATACCTCTTTCTATAAGATTTAATGAAAATTGATAAATCATTTAATATAATTGCTATGCTTAGTGTGTGACTCGTTATTTTTTTCTTTTTTTTAAGAAAAAAACTTAGTAATTATAGAAAATTAACTAATAACCAACCTATTGCTTCGTATTGTCGAGATCCTAACTAAGAAACAGTCACTATATGAATAAATACCTCTATCATAACATAAATGAGTAGATGTGTCATATAGTTGTAGCAACTGCAATTTTTTCTCTAAAAAAGAAAAGGGATTCTAGGTTGTGAAGCAAAACTAAAGGGATGTGGATAAAGGGAGGGATGATAGAAAGAAGGAAGAGGAAATAAATAAGATATAGGATTCCACTATGTATGGTCTATGAATTACATCATAAAAGGCAATGTGATAAAGCATCAATATAATAAAAATAATAGAGAATTAAAAATTGTAACTTGAAACAAGAACTACAAATTTAAAGCAATAATAAAGAGCCGCCCGGGTTAATAAAACTGAGAAAATTAACTCGGAAAGAAATTTTTTGGAAGCTCCGTTGCGGGATTCAGACCTAACCATTCAAGGAGAAGCAGTGGGAACGACAGAACCTATGATTCCATAGGATTTTATTGAAAAGAATCCTAACACTTCATTGGGTGGGATGGCGGAACAAACCAAAAAAATTGTCTTATTTGGTAAGTTTATAAATTAACAAATAAGACAGGAAAGAGTAAATATTCGCCCGCGAAATTCTTATTGAATTAGAATACTTTACCGCGATTCAATAAGAGTAAAAATAAGGATTTTTTTAAGAAGGATTACATTATCTATAAATATAGAATTTAGATAAATATACACACACATCTGGATATATTCTAGATCTTCTTTTTTGACTATATATTATATTTTTCTGTTTTAACAAATTCAATATAAAAAAAACCGAACTTTTTCTATTATCTATTAATGTGTATCTATCCGTACCGTAATATTTTGGAATATTATGAATTAGAGAAATTTACATGCTTTCTGATTCCATTCGCGAGGAGCTGGATGAGAAGAAACTCTCATGTCCAGTTTTGCAGTAGAGATGGAACTAAGAAAGAGAACCATCGACTATAACCCCAAAAGAACCAGATTTCGCAAACAACATAGAGGAAGAATGAAAGGAAAATCCTGCCGAGGCAATCGTATTTGTTTTGGTAGATATGCTCTTCAAGCACTTGAACCCGCTTGGATCACGGCGAGACAGATAGAAGCAGGACGAAGAGCAATAACACGATATGCACGTCGTGGTGGAAAAATATGGGTACGTATATTTCCCGACAAACCGGTTACACTAAGACCCACGGAAACACGTATGGGCTCGGGAAAGGGGTCCCCCGAATATTGGGTATCCGTTGTTAAACCTGGTCGTATACTTTATGAAATGGGGGGAGTATCTGAAACTGTAGCTAGAGCAGCTATCTCCATAGCTGCCAGTAAAATGCCCATACGAAGTCAATTTATTCGATTAGAGATATAGAACCCTAAAAGGGGTATGGAAGATAAAAAAAAATGCTCGGTTTTTCTTTCTGGAAAGACAATATTTCTTTCATCCTTTTGCATTGAAATAACAAATTGAAATCAAAATAATATGATTCAACCTCAGACCCTTTTAAATGTAGCAGATAATAGTGGAGCTCGAAAATTGATGTGTATTCGAGTCATAGGAGCTGCTGGTAATCAGCGATATGCTCGTATTGGTGATGTTATTGTTGCTGTAATCAAAGACGCATTGCCCCAAATGCCTCTAGAAAGATCCGAAGTAATTCGAGCTGTAATTGTACGTACATGTAAAGAGTTCAAATGCGAAGACGGTATAATAATCCGCTATGATGACAATGCTGCGGTTATAATTGATCAAAAAGGCAATCCAAAAGGAACTCGAGTTTTTGGCGCGATTGCCGAGGAATTGAGAGAATTGAATTTTACCAAAATAGTTTCATTAGCTCCTGAAGTATTATAAATACTAGTAGGCGAAATTGAGACCAAAGAATTAATTTAGTAGATTGTGTTTTACGTATATGTTTTAAAATCCAAAATGAAAAAAAAAAAAAGAAAACATGTTGATTATAGAAAAATTAGGAGGAACCTAGAATTAGAGTCTTATGGGCAAGGACACTATTGCTGATATTACTAACCTCTATAAGAAATGCGGACATGAATAAAAAAGGAACAGTTCGAGTAGTATCTACAAATATTACCGAAAACATTGTTAAAATACTTCTACGAGAGGGTTTTATTGAAAGTGTTCGGAAACATCAGGAACGTAACAGATATTTCTTGGTTTCAACTTTGCGACATCAAAAGAGAAAGACTATAAAAGGAATATATAGAACAAGAACCTTTTTAAAGCGTATCAGCCGACCCGGCTTACGAATTTATACCAACTATCAAGGAATTCCTAAAGTTTTGGGTGGAATGGGAATTGCTATTCTTTCTACTTCTCGAGGAATAATGACAGATCGAGAAGCTCGACTAAACAGAATTGGGGGAGAAGTCTTATGTTATATATGGTAATCGCCCCGCCTATAGTGCTCGAATTCTATCTCGCCCTTCCTATTTTTAAAATAAAAATAGAAAAATAGGAGAAAAAAAATATGACAGAAAAAAAAAATAGGAGAGAAAAAAAAAACCCGAGAGAAGCAAAAGTAACTTTCGAAGGTTTAGTTACGGAAGCCCTACCCAATGGAATGTTCCGCGTTCGGCTAGAGAATGACACCATCATCCTAGGCTATATTTCAGGAAAGATACGGTCTAGTTCTATACGAATACTGATGGGGGATAGGGTCAAAATTGAAGTAAGTCGTTATGATTCAAGCAAGGGACGTATAATTTATAGACTTCCCCATAAGGATTCGAAGCGTATCGAAGACTCGAAGGATAGCGAAGATTTGAAGGATAGCGAAGATTTGAAGGATACCAAAGATTCAAAGGATTAGGTTTTTCTTTTTTTTTCTAGGGTAATAAATTCTAAGTTCTAAAATTCAAGCGAAGAGACTTATTTTTTCCAAAAGATTAGATTCATAGTTTAAAAAAGGATACGGAAATATGAAAATAAGAGCTTCCGTTCGTAAAATTTGTACAAAATGTCGACTGATTCGTAGGCGTGGACGAATTAGAGTCATTTGCTCTAATCCGAAGCATAAACAAAGACAGGGGTAATCTTTCGAAAAAGAACTTTACTTTCTAAAAAGTAAAAAAAAGTACCCGCGGAAATGTTCCAATTCCAAATAAAATAATTTCATTTAAAATAATTAAAGTAAAGGGTTTATTTTACCCTGAAACGGATATCTTTGTATCTTTTTTTCTTTTTTTTATTTCTAACTCATATTTATGAGATAATAAAATATGGCAAAAGCTATACCAAAAATTGGTTCACGTAAGAAAGTGCGTATTGGTTTACGTAGGAATGCACGTTTTAGTTTACGGAAGAGTGCACGTAGAATAACAAAAGGGGTTATTCATGTTCAAGCTAGTTTCAACAATACCATTATAACTGTTACAGACCCACAAGGTCGGGTGGTTTTTTGGTCCTCGGCCGGTACTTGTGGATTCAAAAGCTCAAGAAAAGCATCACCCTATGCTGGTCAAAGAACAGCAGTAGATGCTATTCGTACAGTAGGTTTGCAACGAGCAGAAGTTATGGTAAAGGGCGCTGGTAGTGGAAGAGATGCCGCATTACGAGCCATTGCTAAAAGTGGTGTGCGATTAAGTTGTATACGCGATGTAACACCTATGCCGCATAATGGATGTCGACCGCCTAAAAAAAGACGTCTGTAAAAGAATTAACCCGCTTTCAACTTTCATTTCAAGAGAAATAAACGATTCAATGATAAAATAATAATACTAGTCTATTATGGTTCGAGAGGAGGTAGCAGGATCCACTCAAACACTACAGTGGAAGTGTGTTGAATCAAGAGTAGATAGTAAGCGCCTTTATTATGGTCGTTTCATTCTGTCCCCGCTTAGAAAAGGTCAAGCGGACACCGTCGGTATTGCCTTGCGAAGAGCTTTACTTGGAGAAATAGAAGGAACATGTATCACACGTGCAAAATTTGGGAGCGTGCCGCACGAGTATTCTACAATAGCAGGTATTGAAGAATCCGTACAAGAAATTTTACTAAATTTGAAAGAAATTGTATTGAGAAGTAATCTCTATGGAGTTAGAGACGCATCCATTTGCGTCAAAGGTCCTAGATACATAACTGCTCAAGATATCATCTTACCGCCTTCCGTAGAAATCGTTGATACGGCACAACCTATAGCTAACTTGACAGAGCCCATTGATTTCTGTATTGATTTACAGATCAAGAGAGATCGTGGATATCAGACAGAACTCAGAAAGAACTATCAAGATGGAAGTTATCCTATAGATGCTGTATCCATGCCTGTTCGAAATGTGAATTATAGTATTTTTTCTTGTGGGAATGGAAATGAAAAACACGAGATACTTTTTCTAGAAATATGGACTAATGGAAGTTTAACCCCTAAGGAAGCACTTTATGAGGCTTCTCGTAATTTGATTGATTTATTTCTTCCTTTTCTACACGCGGAGGAAGAGGGCGCTAGTTTCGAAGAAAATAAAAACAGGTTTACTCCACCCCTTTTTACTTTTCAAAAAAGATTAACTAATCTAAAGAAAAACAAAAAAGGAATTCCATTGAATTGTATTTTTATTGATCAATTAGAATTGACTTCTAGAACGTATAATTGTCTAAAAAGGGCCAATATACATACACTATTGGACCTTTTGAGTAAGACTGAAGAAGATCTTCTGAGAATTGACAGTTTTCGTATGGAAGATAGAAAACATATATGGGACACTCTAGAGAAGCATCTCCCAATTGATTTACTTAAGAATAAACTCTCGTTTTAAATCCATTGCAATTTTTTTTCTTCTTCTTTTTCGAGTTAGAATAAAAAGAAAACAATTTAGCATCTTTGGTACAATCTATATTTTCGCGAAATGGATCATAATAAAATGGATTTTAGGTATCTAGGGAAGATTCACTTGGAAGTAACTATTTCCTAGATACCTATGGTACTTCACGGTTGAATGAATCAAAAAATATCTAAAAAAGACCTAAAGTTAATGATTTATCAATGGGTAATGTTGCTCCAATACCTAACCAAAGAGCTACTACAGTACCGATTAAAAAAACGGTCGTAGCTACTGGGCGGCGAAATGGATTTTGGAATTTATTGACATTCTCTAGAAAAGGTACTGTCAATAAGCCTGTTGGCACAGAAACCATTAAAAGAACGCCCAATAACTTATTGGGTACCGTACGGAGTATTTGAAACACGGGAAAGAAGTACCACTCGGGTAATATTTCCAGAGGAGTTGCAAACGGATCTGCCGGTTCACCAATCATTGATGGCTCGAGAACCGCTAAACCTACATTACATGCAATAGTACCTAGAATTACTACTGGAAAAATATATAAAAGATCGTTGGGCCATGCGGGTTCCCCGTAATAATTATGTCCCATCCCTTTAGCTAATTTAGCTCTTAATACAGGATCATTTAAGTCTGGTTTCTTTGTTATTGGGATAGGTGAACTCTTTAGGATCCATCCCCCAAAGGAACCGGACATGAGAATTTATCATCATCCGGCTCGAGCAAGAGTGAAAGAAATAAGACCGCGGAAGATCCTTAATAGAATTAAGGTTTATAATGACTCAATGACTCTAGGCAAGAAAAGCTTTATCAGATTCTCTTTTCCGAAGTTGCACCTACAACTACTCATTGAAAATAATCCTATTCTTATGGGTAAATGCTCAATATCCAAGTGGGCTTACAAATTTGATCATGATCAATTGCTTTGTGGATTGTCTCATGTCTCTTGATTAGTTGGTATTTATCCCCTCAATATCGCAAGTTTCTTACCTCCAAACAAAATATTTACTTGTTACTAATAAAAAATCAAAAAGTTTAGCCTACATTCTTCCTTAGATCCCTTCTTTTACTCCGATAGTATTGCGGATCACAATCGATGCAAAGAAAATGAATGCATTTCCATACTATAATAAAAAGGTAAGTGTAATAAATAGAGAACTGGATCATGTCACATGACTTATTCCATTTCTACTCTATGGGATCTTACGGAGCCTGTTCATGGATGACATGGTTGCGGTATGATCATAGAAGATATTCTCCTCAAGTGAACCAGCCTATCCTTCCTAGGTAGGGGACTTACATGTTGATTGGATGCGGAGACACCTTTGGTTGTGAATTCTAATGTGGCAGATCCAATTCTTTATCTGCATGGCCAAATCAATAATTCAAGTCACACACTCCCATAATCCGCCTTTTTTCTTTCGTAAAATTAACTTCAACTATTTGTATTGTATAAAAATACTTTGGAGTTGAAGAGAAGTATCCAAATGACATGTGTTATTTTACAATAACCCATGCTTGTAGCAATGAAATACCAAAACCTACCCGATATGATATATGATAATTATAATTCTCTATGATATGCCTTCCCTATAAAGGACCCGAAATACCTTGCTTACGTATCATTGGAAAGTGCATTAACATAAATACGGCAGTAAGCAGAGGCAGTACAAAGGTATGTAAACTATAAAAACGAGTCAAAGTGGATTGGCCCACACTAGCACTTCCGCGTAATAACTCCACTAAAGGCGATCCTATTACCGGAATGGCGTCAGGTACACCTGTCACAATTTTGACTGCCCAATAGCCAATTTGATCCCAAGGCAAAGAATAACCAGTTACACCAAATGATGCAGTCAAAACAGCCAAAACCACACCTGTGACCCAAGTTAATTCGCGGGGTTTTTTAAATCCCCCTGTGAGATACACACGAAATACATGCAGGATCATCATTAAAACCATCATACTTGCTGACCATCGATGAACTGATCGGATTAACCAACCAAAGTTGGCCTCGGTCATTATGTATTGAACCGAGGAAAAAGCCTCTGTAACGGTTGGTCGGTAGTAAAAAGTCATAGCAAAACCGGTAGCGACTTGTACTAGAAAACAAGTAAGTGTAATTCCCCCTAAACAATAAAATATGTTGACATGGGGAGGAACATATTTACTAGTTATATCATCTGCAATTGCCTGAATCTCAAGACGTTCCTCAAACCAATCATATACTTTATTGAGATAGGTAACTAACCCGAGTCCCCCTCTAAGAGCCGTATATGAAAATTTCATCTCGTACGGCTCAAGCAGAAACACAAAAATTTTCAACGAATATTAGAAAAAAGGTTCAAAACTTCATCAGCCACTGAATTGGGTCGATTTGCCTTGAAGATATCAAATAAGAAAAATCCGGAATATCTTCTTTGTGATGATAATGCCAAAAAATCTCAAGTTGGCGCGTCTTTCTTTCTTCCTTTCCCTTATGTTGGTCATTAGAGGCTTCTTGACTTTTCTCTTCCCTATAAAGGATTTGTTTTTTTATGCGTAATATAGAAATTATCTTGTTGAGATCCTATGAATCAGTTCAATTAAAACCTTAGATTCATACTAGAGCCACGATGATTTAGTCTCAAGCTAAACAAAAGGCAAGGGTTCTTCGAATAAGAACCGCTTGATAATCATTTATTGAATCAGTGTAATGACTCGACAAAATCGAGAGAAAAAAAGTTGTCTTTTGGGCAAACAAAATTGGAAGGAAGAAAATTTCTTTTTTATTTTTATTTAAGAACTACTTGAATTTTTCAGTCTGGTTGCGAGGTCTTAATAGTGAGTATGAATCATAGTTCCATTTTTTTTTGATCCACTCTATCTATTTCGTGTTCCAGATACTAGAATAAATAATATCTGACGAATTAGAATCATCTTGATAGAGATAACAGGCCCTTTCTATGTATTATCAATAGGATCAATTCTAACAAGTCACACACTCATATTCCAGAGATACCGAAACAAAAAAATTCCGCGGTCGAACTACCATAATATCTAGAAATGTAGATCTTAAACTAGAAAGGCTTTTTTGGATGGAAAAACTCTGACTTCCTAGTTTTAGTTAGTAGAAACCTAATTGGTTAAAATTCCGTCCAGTAAAACGGAAGAATTATAAATTTCTAAAATGATAGATAGGAATATAGCGAATAAAGCCATTGCGATCCCCATAAAAGGAGTAGTCCCCCAACCCGGGGCGACTTTCCCATATTCCGAATTCAAGGGTTTCAGTAAACTACCTGCACCAGTTCGTTTTGGCCTAGGTTTAGAACTATCTTCAACGGTTTGTGTAGCCATAAATTCTATTTAATCATTGGTGTTGACTTTGTATACTATTCCGTTGTAGTTGTAAATACACGATCTTTTCGTAGATCCATTGTAATCTTGAAATTCTATAAAAATGGAAACAGCAACTTTAGTCGCCATCTCCATATCTGGTTTACTTGTAAGCTTTACTGGGTATGCCTTATATACCGCGTTTGGGCAACCCTCTCAACAATTAAGAGATCCATTCGAAGAACACGGAGACTAATTTAAGTAAGAAGTCTCCCAGATAGGGGGACTTCTTACTTAAATGAAATTATTTTATTCTTTTAGTTGGAGTTGGTGGAACCTTAGGTGGTTCTCGGAAGAAGATAGCGAAAAAAATTATCCCTAAAGTCGAAACTAAAAGGAACGTATAAACCAATGCTTCCATAGATTCGATCCTGGTTTATTTACAATTATAACTTCCACACCTATTCATTTGTCATTTGGGATAATTTCCCATATAAAGAAAGAAAAAGAGTCAAAGAAAGGATGGGAGATGTTTCCCATGTCAAATCAAAAAAGAGAGGTGAAAGATACTATAACAATGTGTATCAAACTGCCTGTTTCCTTGTAGTTGGATCTCCCACTTTTTGGAATGTTCCAAATTCCACTTGAGCATCCAAATCTGGATCAATACCAGCAAAAACATCTCGGAACAATGTTCTAGCGCCATGCCAAATGTGTCCGAAAAAGAAGAGCAAAGCAAAGGTAGCATGACCAAAAGTGAACCAACCCCTTGGACTGCTGCGAAAAACACCATCAGATTTCAAAGTAGCCCGGTCTAATTCAAAAATTTCCCCTAATTGAGAACGCCTCGCATATTTTTTTACAGTAGCAGGATCAGAATAACTTACTCCATTAAGTTCGCCACCATAGAACTCCACCGTTACACCTACTTGTTCAACACTATATTTGGATTCTGCTCTTCTAAAAGGAACGTCTGCTCTAACAATTCCCTCCTCATCTACCAAAACAACCGGAAATGTTTCAAAAAAAGTAGGCATACGGCGTACAAAAAGCTCACGTCCTTCTTTATCTCTAAAGACGGGATGTCCTAACCATCCAACAGCTATTCCATCCCCATTGTCCATTGAGCCTGCTCTGAATAATCCCCCTTTTGCCGGATTATTACCAATATAATCATAAAAGGCTAATTTTTCGGGAATTTTAGACCAAGCTTCTGATAAACTAAGATTTTCGGCTAAACCATTGCTAACTCTTCGATATATTTCTTGCTGAAAGTATCCCTGATCCCACTGATAACGAGTAGGCCCAAATAATTCGATTGGGGTCGTTGCTGACCCATACCACATAGTTCCAGCAACTACGAAAGCTGCAAAAAAAACAGCAGCGATACTACTGGAAAGTACAGTTTCAATATTGCCCATACGTAATCCTTTATATAGACGTTGAGGCGGACGGACACTAAGATGGAATAAGCCCGCTAATATACCCAATGTACCCGCAGCAATATGATGAGAAGCTATTCCCCCCGGAACAAAAGGATCAAAACCTTCTGCACCCCACGCTGGATTTACAGCTTGTACTTTTCCAGTTAGTCCATAAGGATCGGATACCCATATCCCAGGACCATACAAACCCGTTACATGAAATGCCCCAAAGCCAAAGCAAGCCACCCCTGCAAGAAATAAATGAATTCCAAAGATCTTGGGCAAATCCAAAGAGGGTTTTCCCGTCCGCTCATCAGAGAATATTTCTAGGTCCCAATATACCCAATGCCAGATCGCTGCCAAGAAACACAAGCCAGAAAACACAATATGCTACCTGCCACACCTTCATAACTCCAAATACCCGGATTTGTTACAGTTCCTCCTGAAATACTCCAACCACCCCACGAATCCGTTATTCCTAAACGAGTCATGAAGGGAATTACGAACATACCTTGTCTCCACATTGGATCCAGAACAGGATCAGAGGGATCAAAAACTGCTAATTCGTATAAAGCCATTGAGCCAGCCCAACCAGAAACTAGAGCTGTGTGCATTATATGCACCGCAAGCAATCGACCCGGATCATTCAATACGACAGTATGAACACGATACCAAGGCAAACCCATGGAAATACCCCTTTAGCAAAGAAAAATAGACACGATGTCGCTTTATTTTATCGCATTGAAAAAGACTATCCATATCCTATGTACCTAACCCTTCTAGGGGATTCTGTGTCAGAAAGCGCGAATATTTATTTCATTCCATTAAAAATAAGAAGCCAATTCTGTTCATAAGAAGAAAGAGAAGCAGATCTATTCTATACTCGATAAGTGCCAATATGCAATGGGTAACTTGGCCAATTTGGAAAAAACGAAGAATAGATCGCTACCCCTCTTTGTTTAGCATTCAAATCACCCATTCCCTTTTCTTTATTCAATCTGTCTTACATTCCTTATATGTATAACCTTTCAATCTACGTATTAATAGAATCTATAATATTCATATAGAATAAGAATAAAAATTAAGACAATAAACTGCGGATTCTTTCTTTCTGTTCCATTCTTACGTTTCCATATTAAAGTGTGGTTTTCTTACTTAAATTTAATAATATTAATCTAATATGCCCATTGGTGTTCCAAAAGTACCTTACCGGATTCCTGGAGATGAAGAAGCGACTTGGGTTGACTTATACAATGTTATGTATCGAGAAAGGACACTTTTTTTAGGTCAAGAGATTCGTTGCGAGATCACGAATCATATTACAGGTCTCATGGTATATCTGAGTATAGAAGATGGAATTAGTGATATTTTTTTGTTTATAAACTCCCCAGGCGGGTGGCTAATCTCAGGAATGGCTATTTTTGATACGATGCAAACGGTGACACCAGATATATATACAATATGCCTCGGAATAGCCGCCTCCATGGCGTCCTTCATTCTGCTTGGAGGAGAACCCACCAAGCGTATAGCATTCCCTCACGCGAGGATTATGCTTCACCAACCTGCTAGTGCTTATTATCGGGCAAGGACACCAGAATTTTTACTAGAAGTAGAAGAGTTACACAAAGTTCGCGAAATGATCACAAGGGTTTATGCAGTAAGAACAGGCAAGCCTTTTTGGGTTGTATCCGAAGACATGGAAAGGGATGTTTTTATGTCAGCAGACGAAGCCAAAGCTTATGGACTTGTCGATATTGTAGGGGATGAAATGATTGACAAGCACTGCGATACTGATCCAGTGTGGTTTCCAGAAATGTTTAAGGATTGGTAGTGTCCGGATTTCTTGTAAAGTTATTTCACAGCTAAATTCGTGTTTTCCTCGATTTAATAGAAAATAGAAAGACTTCATGATGAGCAATCATCAGGTTAAGATGGATCTAAACCAATCCATTTTTTTCTATATACATACAACATGCCGACGGTTAAACAACTTATTAGAAACGCAAGACAGCCAATACGAAATGCTCGAAAAACGGCCGCGCTTAAAGGATGCCCTCAGCGTCGAGGAACATGTGCTAGGGTGTATGTGCGACTCGTTCAGATCATGACTTCAAACAAATATAAAAAAAATTGAAGTATCCATGATTAGTACCAATGAATAGGATATAGCTTCTCTATCCTAGATTTCTATGGTATATGGAATTTATGGTTTCCTTTGGTGCAAATCCAATTATCTAAATTGGAAATAAGAAGCAATTCTCCCATTGGTAGCAAATGGTTATCCATTAAGCGGAGGAAATAGTAATAAAAAGAAAAAGGCTTATGCTCCTTTATCTTAAAAGAACGGACTAACAGGGTCAGCTACTTAGCCAACTTTCATAATTAAATACCGTCACTGTATGGATAACTCTTATTGTGAAAAGAGCTATTTACTCTATAATGGATAGGTAGAGCCAAAGAATGTGGACTATACAAGTTCGCAATACCTTTTGATGAAAGAAAGGGCTCCGGTGTATAGAGAGGGCCTCACCGTTTAAAAGGGAACCATAGAAACGATGGAACCCACTATTTTTTTTAGTATTATTAGAATGAATTTGTTATTTCGTATAGAAATAACTGAACGGAGTGGAATAAAAAATCGTGGTTGGGAAGGTTACTATAGCAAAAGCCATTGGAATTAATATTTTATATATCGGAATAATTAGTTTTGTTATTAATGAGAAAAAGGGTGGCTAAAAGAAGAGAAATCATTAGTTATTCATTAAGGTTAATTTGATTCAATGACCAGAGTTCCGCGAGGATATATAGCCCGGAGACGACGAACAAAAATGCGTTCATTTGCCTCAAACTTTAGAGGGGCTCATTTAAGACTTAATCGAATGATTACCCAACAGGTAAAAAGAGCTTTTGTTTCCTCTCATCGAGATAGAGGTAGGCAAAAGAGGGATTTTCGTCGTTTGTGGATCACTCGGATAAACGCAGCAACGCGGGTATATAAAGTATTCGATAGTTATAGTAAATTAATACACAACCTGTACAAGAAGAAATTGATTCTTAATCGTAAAATGCTTGCACAAGTAGCTGTATCAAATCCAAATAATCTTTACACGATTTCCAATAAAATAAAGATCATCAATTAAAGGTATAAATAAAGTAATATACTGGAATAATAAAAGATGAATTCCCGGAGAGGGAACTCCGGGAAGATACAATAAATTAAGATTAAGTGGTAGGAATCAACGAGCTGGATTACTTTCTTTATAATATATATAGGTCTGGCCCTTTCGAATTCGAATAAAACATCAACAATCGGAACTTAAGTTCCGGTTGTTGTTTCTTAAATTTTGGTTGTTGTTTCTTAAGTTTCGATTGGAATTGTACTTTTGCGTTAATTGAGGAATATGTCTATTTTTTCTGGGTCTAGAACCTGTAATTATTGAAATTGACTGGGCTTGAAATTGCTTTTCGTTCTCATAGTTACGAAACGGTAAGAAAGATAAAATACGAGCCTGTTTTATAGCAAGAGTAATTAATCGTTGTTGTTTCAAGGTTAATCTATTTATTCGTCTCGATAATATTTTTCCTTGTTCACTAATAAATCTATTAATTAAACTCATGTTTCTATAATCAATTCGATCTCCCGGGCCAATCCGGGGACGCCTACGAAAAGGTTGTTTAGATTTACGAAAAGGTTGCTTGAATTTACGAAAAGTTTGCTTGGATTTACGAAAGGGTTGCTTGGATTTATTAAAAGTTTGCTTGGATTTACTAAAGGGTTGCTTAGATTTAAGAAAAGGTTGTTTAGATGTATACATGATTTATTCCTTATTTAAAATTTGAAAATTTGAAAATTCACTTCTTTATTTTATTAATTTAGGATCCAGAAGAAGTAGTTTTTCTTTGATCCATATCTTATTTGATTCATATTATAGTATATGAATACCCTCTATACATATGAAATAATATCTACCGGAAATCAGATGAGTTGATTTGTATTTTGTATTCTATACTATGTTTTCTTTATATATTAAATATGAAGTTCTTACTCTTTCTGTTGTTTGGAAAGATCAAACACACGATGTTCCTATTTCTTTATTTCGTGATGAGTCGTATGCTTGCGACAATAACGACAAAATTTTTTGAATTCTAATTGTCCGGGTGTATTGTGGCGATTCTTTTGAGTACTATATCTAGAAATCCCCGTCGATTCCTCATTGGCACCTTTTCGAACACAACTGATGCATTCCAAAATAACTCTGATTCTAACATCTTTTCCCTTGGCCATGAACCTCCTTTTCTTTTTGGATTGACTTAACTTAATTCTTCTACTTATTCTTTTATTCTTCTATTTTGAATCCGAAGAAGAAGAATAAAATTCATTAGAATAATTTTTTTTTATTCTTTAATTAAGTAATAAAAAATAGAGAAATAATTAAAGAATACAATCCTTGTCGAATTAGCAAAGATTTTGGTTCGAAATCCTTTCATTTAATTAGCCAGCCCCGCCTTTTCTATGCTCTGATTTCTGAGGCCTTATTTAGCTTGGGTACCCCTTTAAATTGAATTTCTATTTTCAAAAATGGGGTTTACCAAATTTTTAATGACTCTGAGGTTCAACCCAATCCATCTTTTCTTTCTTTTTCCTTCCGATACTAAAAAAAGATTGAAAAGGATCAAATTTTGTCATATCACGAAGAAATCTATCCCTCCCATAGCAATAACTAGAATTAAAAAAAAGGGAATGACAAAGCATCTGGGAATAAACGATTAATTTCTATCAATAAACCTGCTAAAGCACCAAACCATAGAGTACTTAGCACGGGTGCTACAGAGAGATATGTTTTTATATCCCGCATTGAAAATCCTCCTTCCTTGTTGGAATACATATATGATCATAAACTCTTGCCCAAGATTGTTATGCTATATATAAAATGAACCATATCGACGAAATTTTCCTATCCCTAAAAAAGAAAAAGATGACCCCTTCTTCCTATATATTACCAAGGAAAAGTAATCCTTCTTTTATAGGCGAAATTATATTGGATTTTATATGTATATAATTCCTTAATTATATGAGACCAAAAAGAAGAAATGACACGAGGGTTCTATATATAGATAGAGAAAGAAAGAAGAAGAAAATTATGATGTGGAAAAGAAGACAGGAATTGTGTACAATGGCATTGTACAACAATTTAATTTGGAAAAGGGATGTAGCGCAGCTTGGTAGCGCGTTTGTTTTGGGTACAAAATGTCACAGGTTCAAATCCTGTCATCCCTACCTATTACTTCTTTCTTCTTTATAGGCAGTAGCGACGAGATCAATTAAAGTAAAGTGGGTATAACTTGAATTTGTGGAGACTATACGTACGTGAGATACATTAGGAATAGAAAAAGATTTTCTTTTTGAATGAATGAAAGCGCTCTTAGTTCAGTTCGGTAGAACGCGGGTCTCCAAAACCCGATGTCGTAGGTTCAAATCCTACAGAGCGTGATTCCATCTATTTTATGTCGAAGCAGAGTAAAATAACTTAACAAAATTGAATTGTAACTCCAATTTCAATTTGACCTCCTCTCTGGTCTGGAGGAGGTCAATCAAAAAAAAAAAATGACTCAATCAAAGATCCAACTGATCCCCACGCCTGTATTGCAAATACGCAGTCACGAATAATCCCGCTAAAGTAATAGGAATTAGGCCTAAGACGATTCCAAATAGAAAAACTTCAATCATTTCGATTTGTTCGAGGGGATAAAAAAAGAGGTACGATCTATCCCTAAATAGTACTCTAAATTATCCACGAATCTCAATGACCAAGAAAAGAATTCCTAATTAGTCTGGAAAAGAGTCGTAGAATGCCAGGAATCCCAAAGAAAGATTTTTCTTTTCTGAATTATAATTATTCAGTCAATTCAAATAAGGCGTATCTTGTTCAAGCCAATAAATAGAGCTGGGGTTATAGTTAAAGCAGCCAGTAGAAAACCAAAATAACTAGTTAAAGTAAGCATGAAAGAGTTAAATTCCATTTATTTTTTTTTACTACACTACATATGTTGGTAAAGCATTTACCTAAGTTATGGAAAATTCATAATTCATCAGTTATTTTAGATAATACTAAAAAACAAGATAGAGTAAGATACAGAAGTGTAAAAGAAAGTGGATTCATCAGATGATACATGAGTCCCTAATTCCGAATCAAGAGATTTGTTGTGGAATTTGTCAATTGAGTAAAGTAATAATATTAAGAACTAGATCATCTAACCCCATTGAATGAAAAAAAGAAATTCAATTTTCAGGGAAATTTTTGAATAAGAGATAAATAAACAATTGAATTTGAAAAAAAAAACTTCTTTCTATTTTGGATAATTTCTTTTTCAATAGGACCCTCTTTTTGGAGTGAACGATCGAATATTCCCCTATTCCTTCTTATTTTAACTGATTGTATTCCATATGGAATAAGAGGAGAACAAAAGCATTCCACGACCTGCCAAGGGGCTGTTAAAAAAAAAAAAAAAAGAAAGCTCTTCCTTGAATTTACTTTATTTTTATTCCTTTTTCGAACTCCAACCAAAGTAGATTCGAAGACGAGTCACTTCAATTATCCTTTTAAGTTCTATTCTATCTTCTGTCTTTCCCTATTTCATCTCGTAAAGTTCCGCGCTCGCAGTTTGGTCAAGAAAGTTAGACCTAATCCAACAAACAATACAAGGATGAATTACGAATTATGAAAGGATAGATTTCACATATACTTGTCCTTGTATTGTGTCAGTATGAGAATATCCTTCCTAAATTATTTATCCAAACCTATTGATCATTAACTTAGATTTTCCCAAGATTTTGGCTGCTATTCCGAATTACTCTATTATTCCGAAGCCAATGAAAAGTAAGTAGAACCTACAAAAATGGGGTTTTCTATTGATGCCTTGAATAACATATAGCTTACCTATAGACAAAAAAAAAATAAAAAAGTAATTATGTTTCGGAACCAGGCAAAACCAGATTGCTGTGCCATAGGAAGGATAGCTATACTAATTCGGTATACTCAAAATACACCTTTGGTACAAAATTGACAATCTCACAAGGATGAAATATCAGTAATTTTCTATTTACTGGTCGATCCCATCTTTTACGGAATCAATTCCTTTTTTGAATGTACAAAAATTTTGGGAGTTCAGCATGTCTGGAAGCACGGGAGAACGTTCTTTTGCTGATATTATTACCAGTATTCGATACTGGGTTATTCATAGCATTACTATACCTTCCCTATTCATTGCGGGTTGGTTATTTGTCAGTACGGGTTTAGCTTATGACGTGTTTGGAAGTCCTAGGCCAAACGAGTATTTCACGGAAAGCCGACAAGGAATTCCGTTAATAACCGACCGTTTTGATTCTTTAGAACAACTCGATGAATTTAGTAGATCCTTTTAGGAGGCCCTCAATGACCATAGATCGAACCTATCCTATTTTTACAGTGCGATGGCTGGCTATTCACGGACTAGCTGTACCTACTGTTTTTTTCTTGGGATCAATATCAGCAATGCAGTTCATCCAACGATAAAACAAATTCCAACTATAGAACTATGACACAATCAAACCCGAATGAACAAAATGTTGAATTGAATCGTACCAGTCTATACTGGGGTTTATTACTCATTTTTGTACTTGCTGTTTTATTTTCCAATTACTTCTTCAATTGAGAGAAAGAAAGAGACTAATAAGAATTCTCTTATCCCATTTGGAAGGATACCATCCTTATAACTACCCATGACTGTTTTTGTCTCTAGCATGACCAATTGATAAAATGTGGAGGAAAGTAGGGGAAATGGCCGATACTACTGGAAGAATTCCTCTTTGGCTGATAGGTACTGTAGCTGGTATTGCTGTGATTGGTTTAGTAGGTGTTTTCTTTTATGGTTCATATTCTGGATTGGGTTCATCTCTATAGTAATCGGAGGGACCAGATTGTAAACATGAAAAAGTAGGAGCTTAGCGGGTCCTTACCCCCCTTTATCTGATTAGAGCGGAAAGGACCCGCGGAATTTTTATTTTACTCTTATAACGCGAATTGAATCTATTCGATTCACTCTTATGAAGCAACAAGAAAAAGAGATCACTCGAGGATCCAATATCTTATTCCACGAAGGAAGTATCCTGAAAATCCTTGATTTAGTTTCGAGTAATAAACTAATAAAACCTTAATCAAAACTATTCAACTAGCCTAAAAATAAAAAAACCTTCAATGGAAGAGTTTACTTTTTTTTTGCAAAATTTCTGTAAATTTGAAGTTGAACTTAATTAAACAAGCCAAGCAATTTGCTCACAATCACAAGAAATTTTTCCCCCGCCATATTTTCTTCCCCTCTGTTTGTCCACTACCTCGGCTAAACCTAAGCAAAAGAAAAAGAGGTCCAAGAGACAGACCCGAATAAAGAAGAAATAGTAATCTTTGACGAATTAGGAAGAAAAAGGATTCTTATTTTGATACAAGAAGAATCGGCACAAGAAAAAGGCTTTTTCTTGTGCCGAATAGACGATTAAGAAGACCTGCAATCCCTCCGAAAAAGAAGAAATTTTAATTTGATTGTTCTCGCCTTTGCCTTGGATTCTCTTCTTTTGCATGGGATATAAATAAGGAATTCCAGACATCTCATAAACAAAAAGCAGTCTAAACAAAAAAAGGATTTCCAAAATAGATCATAGATAATTCTAGCAATTGCCAATAAATCGAGGCTTTTTACCAACTTGATGGTAAGAAATCCCGGGACCTAGAAATTCATTTCGTACAATTGAACCTTTTCAAACTGTTTCTTTTTGAGAACCAAAAAAACTTGTGCCAAAATAACGGATGCGAAGAAGAACAAAAGGCCTTGGACACGTAATGGATCCTGAAGCACGATTTCTGCGTCCCCCTGACCAAAACCTCCCACATTAGGATTGCTTGTTAATGGTTGATCAAGCTTGATGGATTCCCCCTCTGAAACAAGAAGTTCTGGTCCGGGAGGTATAATATCAATCACTTGGCGTCCATCTGATGCATCAACTATGGATATTTCATACCCCCCCTTTTCTTTACGTAGTATTTTTCTTACTATACCTGTTGACGTAGCATTATAGACTGTATTGTTACTCTTGCTACCATCAGGATAGATCTGTCCTCTTCCTCGGTTTCCCCCTACATATATGGGATATTTTAAGAAATGAGCATCTTTCTTCGTAGCAGGATCAGGGGAAAGAATGGGAAAGACAATTTCACTATATTTCTTACCGGGAACAGGGCCTATCACAAGAATGTTTTTTTTATCGGGACGATAACTCTGAAAAGCAAGATTTCCTATCTTTTCTTTTAACTCAGGGGAAATACGATCGGGCGGCGCTAATTCGAATCCCTCGGGCAAAATAAGAACAGCACCTACATTCAACCCTCCCTTTTTTCCATTAGCAAGAACTTGTTTCAATTGCATATCATAAGGAATTCGAAGAACTGCTTCAAATACAGTATCGGGAAGCACAGCTTGGGGAACTTCAATATCGACGGGCTTGCTAGCTAAATGGCAATTGGCACATACAATTCGTCCAGTTGCTTCTCGTGGGTTTTCATAACCCTGCTGCGCAAAAATGGGATATGCATTTGAAATAGATGTCCGAGTTATTACGTATATCATGATCGATACAGAAATCGATCGAGTTATCTGTTCCTTTACCCAAGAAAAAGTATTTCTATTTTCCATGTCCAATCGCAGATCCCAGAATTTCTACAATAAATTAGATAGGTAGCTAAGCTAATCTAGTTCCCTATACACGAATCTGTTGTCATTCTACTGCAACAGTTGTACTGCAATGATGAATACCTTAAAGTAGGTATAAATAGAAAGAATTTTGCTAAAATGGAAAAGGGCTTTCTTTCTAAAAAAAGATGCTTGCTAATTTGATTAATATTAATATCGGGAGATCAAATGAATTTATGCTTCACTAATTGAATGATAAATGACTACAAGCGAAGGAGATAGACGATTTAAACAAAAAAAGACCCAAAATTTCAAACATGTATCTAGAATTACTGGAAAACTACAAACAAAAATAGTGAAAATAAGCTCGTTAGGAGCCCATCCAAAATCGTTGTAGACCCAACGAATTACTAGTTCCCAACCACGGGTGGAGTGAAATCCAACAAAAAAATCAGTAACTAAAAGAATAAAAAAAGCTTTTATTGAGTCATTTAAATTATAGAAGAATTCCTGAACCCAAGAATTCAAAATGACAAGTTCCTCTTTACCCAGAAAAAAAGAACCACTTAGAATAGCCAAACAGATTATATTTGTCGAGAAATGCAAAATGGTATGGAGATGATCCTCATTATTTATTTTGACCCATTGTATTATTTCCTTGTGTATTCCTGTAGGAGGTTTTTGTACATGTGTCTTTAGTTTCCCTTTTATCATCTCGTCCAAGAGAGAAAGTTCTTCTAATTCTATGAATCTTTCTAGAATCCTTTTCTCTTGAATATCAGTTAAGAGAGTTTCGGATTGCCTGGTATTCCACCAATTCTTAATCCAAAGTTCCAGACATTTGTTAAATGAGGAAGAGACCCCCCAAGGCAAAAGTACGATAAATACAAGATATAGTAAAGAAGGCAATGCTTTCTTTTTTTTCATTTTTGATCTGTAAATGGAGTTGTTAATGAATATGCTTCATTCGCTGACTCTATTCCATTCCCTGACTCTATATGATGATATTTCTATTTCATGATATTTCTATTTCTTTGAAGCAAAAACTCTATAGGTTTGATACCCTGTATCTATTCTTCTTTTTTGTATATTAGTTATTAGTGGAATTTCAGTGCATTGGGTTCTTTCTTAGATCTAGATGGAATGAAATAGTGAAATAGAATAAAAAAAAAGCCCTTTCGGATGAAAAAGGAAGAATAGTATGCGATATATCTAACTTGGATAAAAAAAAATTAAAAGCAAATTTCTCTTATCCTCGTTTGTTCCTTCCTTTAGATAAATACTTAAAAATCCCCTTACAATAACAAATCCAATTTAGAAGGGACTTCCTCCCTGTGTTGAGAAAACTTTTCTTCTTCCAATTCTTCTTTTCTTCATTCAACTCAGTTCAAAAAAGATACCTCAAAATACTTCAATTGGTACGCGCAAGAAATAGGCCAATTCGGCAGCTTTTTGTTCAATTTCTCGTGGAGTAAAAAATTTATCATCAGTACGAGTCAAGGGAATGATCCCCTGGCCCCGGATTTCCATATAAAGAATACGACGAGGATAAAGACCCTCTTTAACCTGAATTCTAATTGATTGGATATCCCGCATAAGGAATCGAAGGAAGACGCGACGTTTTATTCCAGGGAATCCCCAACGAAAAATGCACACTATTCCCTCTTTTCTATCGAATCGGTCATAACCACTACCTACATTCCACAAAATAGTACACCACAAGTAGGAGCTAATGAATAGGCCTGCGATTCCGTAGAAAGACATCACGACCCCCTGCGGAAAAAAAAGAATTTCTTGAGATGGAAGTATAGATATAATATTCTTACCAAGATAACTGGAAATCCCAACCGATAAGAATCCTAGTGAACCTAGAAAAAGAATACAGGCCCAGAAAAAATTACCCCTTTTTCGAGAACCTTTTAGAAGTTCTACCCATATGTGTTCTGATCGCCAATTCATATTAGATATACTAAATCCAGCAGCGGTCGATTGAAATTGAGAGAATAAGCTAAATAATTTTGACTTTACTTTTTTTGATTCTGAAATCGCCTTCAGCAACTAGTACTCCTGTGAAATAATAGGTTAGATACATTGACTTTCTATTCAAAAAATATTCGTTGATTCAATTAAAATAAATAAAATAAAACTCGCTATACCTGGCTCTGCATATTCATGCATTTATGCTCGTAGCCTATATCCGCATCCATAACCGTTTTTCATTTGTGTGTAGAAAGTGTGTGTAGAAAAAGCCACATACCCTACCATATTATATTACTTACACTAAAAAATACTAGACAATCTTATTTTTTTGCACATAAAGAAATAAAGAAGTCATTGCAATTGCCGGAAATACTAAGCCTACTAAAGGCACGAAAATAGAAGGTAAGTTTAAATCCGTCATGGAATAGGTGTCTCAATTCAAATTTACTATTTCTATCTAGTCGAAAAATATCTTAAGATTCTTATGATATAATTAAGTATATCTATTATAAGGAATATTGACTATTGTATTGTATTTTTTATTTTTAGTTTGAAAAATATTCTGTAAAAAAAATGAAAGGATAATAAGAAAATTCCAAAAAAGGAGAACTAATTAAAAAGATTTTATTTTGATTTTCCCATCCTCATGGCCTTTCTATCTTTCTAATCTAATTTGAAATTGGATTCAAAAGAAAGCGGTTAGAATTTACTTCCTGCATACATACTTCTCTAGAAGCGCATACAATAATGCGTGGTAAAGGCGGAAAAATAGTATATTCAATCAAAATCAAAGGGCAAATTATCTTACCTACTATAGATCCCCTACTACCCTCTTAGACTTTAAAAGGCGATATACCACCCAAAGAAAGGGTATGAAAATGCCGGGTGGAGTTAGCTTTTCGACGAAGACCTGTCCCGTGCAGCGAAGCCCTGTTAGTAAGACCCCCCGCAATAATGGATTATAGAAGAATATTATTCCAAATACTCCTCTGGACGCATATAGTAGCATTGCGATTCCGAATCTTTTTTATTTATGAATATGAACAGAAAAAATTCATTGTATCGTTGGGTCGGAGCGGAGGTTTGGTCCAGAAAAATTAGAAACAAAACGTCTACTCTACCGCATTGAAGTCTATAGCGCTGTATTTCCACGAAAGTATAATTCTTACCATCAG
>NW_028261136.1:27500-34139 GCF_056163025.1 Triticum urartu | reverse complement strand
AATCGAATAAATTGACTTCGTATGGGCATTTTACTGGCAGCTATGGAGATAGCTGCTCTAGCTACAGTTTCAGATACTCCCCCCATTTCATAAAGTATACGACCAGGTTTAACAACGGATACCCAATATTCGGGGGACCCCTTTCCCGAGCCCATACGTGTTTCCGTGGGTCTTAGTGTAACCGGTTTGTCGGGAAATATACGTACCCATATTTTTCCACCACGACGTGCATATCGTGTTATTGCTCTTCGTCCTGCTTCTATCTGTCTCGCCGTGATCCAAGCGGGTTCAAGTGCTTGAAGAGCATATCTACCAAAACAAATACGATTGCCTCGGCAGGATTTTCCTTTCATTCTTCCTCTATGTTGTTTGCGAAATCTGGTTCTTTTGGGGTTATAGTCGATGGTTCTCTTTCTTAGTTCCATCTCTACTGCAAAACTGGACATGAGAGTTTCTTCTCATCCAGCTCCTCGCGAATGGAATCAGAAAGCATGTAAATTTCTCTAATTCATAATATTCCAAAATATTACGGTACGGATAGATACACATTAATAGATAATAGAAAAAGTTCGGTTTTTTTTATATTGAATTTGTTAAAACAGAAAAATATAATATATAGTCAAAAAAGAAGATCTAGAATATATCCAGATGTGTGTGTATATTTATCTAAATTCTATATTTATAGATAATGTAATCCTTCTTAAAAAAATCCTTATTTTTACTCTTATTGAATCGCGGTAAAGTATTCTAATTCAATAAGAATTTCGCGGGCGAATATTTACTCTTTCCTGTCTTATTTGTTAATTTATAAACTTACCAAATAAGACAATTTTTTTGGTTTGTTCCGCCATCCCACCCAATGAAGTGTTAGGATTCTTTTCAATAAAATCCTATGGAATCATAGGTTCTGTCGTTCCCACTGCTTCTCCTTGAATGGTTAGGTCTGAATCCCGCAACGGAGCTTCCAAAAAATTTCTTTCCGAGTTAATTTTCTCAGTTTTATTAACCCGGGCGGCTCTTTATTATTGCTTTAAATTTGTAGTTCTTGTTTCAAGTTACAATTTTTAATTCTCTATTATTTTTATTATATTGATGCTTTATCACATTGCCTTTTATGATGTAATTCATAGACCATACATAGTGGAATCCTATATCTTATTTATTTCCTCTTCCTTCTTTCTATCATCCCTCCCTTTATCCACATCCCTTTAGTTTTGCTTCACAACCTAGAATCCCTTTTCTTTTTTAGAGAAAAAATTGCAGTTGCTACAACTATATGACACATCTACTCATTTATGTTATGATAGAGGTATTTATTCATATAGTGACTGTTTCTTAGTTAGGATCTCGACAATACGAAGCAATAGGTTGGTTATTAGTTAATTTTCTATAATTACTAAGTTTTTTTCTTAAAAAAAAGAAAAAAATAACGAGTCACACACTAAGCATAGCAATTATATTAAATGATTTATCAATTTTCATTAAATCTTATAGAAAGAGGTATAATTTCTTCTTTTGCAGGGATTTCAGGAAAAAAGTCTCTTGTCATTTTTTATTCTATCAATGGACAGAATCCGAAGACAAGATTACTTATTCTTCGTCTACGAATATCCAAATTTTTACACCTAATACTCCATAGATAGTCCGAATTGGATAGCAGCAATAATCAATTTTAGCGCGAATTGTTTGGAGGGGAAGTCTACCCTTTTTAATAGATTCGGCGCGTGCAATTTCTTTTCCTCCGAGACGACCCGCAATTTTTACTTTTACTCCCCTTATATCTGCTTTTTTAGTTAATTCAATGGCTTTTTTCATTGCCTTTCGGAATGAAACTCTATTTTTTAATTGGAAAGCTATATATTCTGCAAGAATGTTAGGCTGTCTATAAGGTTCTTTAACTTTTTCGATAGAAATATTAAATCTCTGGTTTACAGAGTTAATTTCCTTTTGTAGATCTTTCTCTAATTCTTCGATTGCTCCTTTTTTCTTTAATAAATTTGGGAATCCAATATGGATTATGACGTGGATCGTATCGATTTCTTTTTGGATTTCTATATGTGTAATTACTTCGGAACTTGAACCTGAGTCCATTTTTCTATTATGTGTAATTACTTCGGAACTTGAGTCTGATTCTATTTTTCTATTCGAGCCCTTTTTCCTATTCTTTTGTATATAGTTCTTGATACAATCCCTTATTTTTTTATCTTCCTGTAGACCTTCAGAATAATTTTTTGGTTGTGCGAACCAAAAGGAATGGTGTTTTTGGGTTGTACCAAGTCTGAAACCGAGTGGATTTATTTTTTGTCCCATATTTTTCTATTCTATATTTTTTTTACTGGGAATCGAAATCTTAGATGGATCTAAAGGTTATTTAGATTTCTTTACTATATTTAGTACAATTGTTATATGACACATGCTTTTTTTTATGGGGAAACTACGTCCTCGAGCTCGAGGTCTGAATTTCTTCATAATAGTACTCCTACTGACTTCGGCTTTAGTAATAAATAAATTCGCTTTGTCGAAATCCCTATAATGAGTAGCATTTGCGGCTGCCGAATAAACCAACTTTAAGATGGGATAAGATGCTCGATAGGGCATGAGGTTCAGTATCATAACAGTTTCCTCGTAGTAACGCCAGCGAATCTCGTCAAGAACTCTTTGTGCTTTGAAAACAGACATAGGGATACGTTTTTGTGCTTTGAAAACTCTCTCGAACTTAAGTAGACGATCGGTTGGAACTTTCCTTGCGAGTTTCCTTAGCCCACTTTTCTTCTTCTTTATCCTAGGGATATACTTTACTAGTTTGAAACTTGTCATAAATAAGGTTATTCCCCGCCTACCTTTACTTTATTTTGAATCTTTTTTTCTTCTTAATCTTTCTATTCAGAATTCAGTTAACGACGAGATTTAGTATCCTTTCTTGCATTTTCATAACTCGTGAAATGCCGAGTAGGCACGAATTCCCCCAATTTGCGACCTACCATAGGATTTGTTATGTAAATAGGTATATGTTCCTTTCCATTATGAATCGCGATTGTATGGCCAACCATTGTGGGTAGAATGCTAGATGCCCGGGACCACGTTACTATTGTTTCTTTCTCCTCCTTCATATTGACCTTTTCTATCTTTGCCAATAAATGATGAGCTACAAAAGGATTCGTTTTTTTTCGTGTCACAGCTGATTACTCCTTTTTTCCTTTTTAAAGAGTGGCATTCTATGTCCAATATCTCGATCGAAGTACGGAGGTCAGAATAAATAGAATAATGATCAATGGAAAAAAGAAAAAAATCCTTTAGCTGGATAAGGGGCGGATGTAGCCAAGTGGATCAAGGCAGTGGATTGTGAATCCACCATGCGCGGGTTCAATTCCCGTCGTTCGCCCATCGCATTATTGCAAATTCCAAAAATGCAATTTTCCATATTCCTAGTTACGTATTTACTTACGGCGACGAAGAATAAAACTATCGCTATATTTTTTCCTTTTCCTAGTTCTTCTTCCAAGCGCAGGATAACCCCAAGGGGTTGTGGGTTTTTTTCTACCAATGGGAGCTTTCCCTTCACCGCCCCCATGGGGGTGGTCCACAGGGTTCATAACTACCCCTCTTACTACGGGGCGTTTACCTAGCCAACACTTAGATCCGGCTCTACCCAAACTTTTTTGGTTCACCCCAACATTACCCACTTGTCCGACTGTTGCTAAGCAGTTTTGGGATACTAAACGGACCTCCCCAGATGGTAATCTTAAAGTGGCCGATTTACCCTCTTTTGCAATGAGTTTCGCTACAGCACCTGCTGCTCTAGCTAATTGCCCACCCCTTCCACGTGTGATTTCTATGTTATGCATGGCCGTGCCTAAGGGCATATCGGTTGAAGTAGATTCTTCTTTTCTCTCAAAAAACCCCTTCCCAAACTGTACAAGCTTCTTCCAAAGCATACGGCTTTCTAGATGTATATGACGATCTCTAGACAGATGGATCTTATATGAATCATATGATGAAGTACCACATGAGTGGATATATAGGAAAGGAATCCAAATCTGCCGAATCGCTCATGTTATGATCTTCTACATCCTAGGTCTCTGCGTTCCGTCATCTGGCTTATGTTCTTCATGTAGCATTCAGATCGAATGACTCTATGAAATTACGTCGATACTTCCACATATTATGGGTAACGTAGGAGACATCCCTATTTTCCCCCGGGGGTCTTAATTACCACTGCTTAGCTTTCAATTTGCCTCTGACCATCAAATTAAATGTGAATAACCCGTCCTCCTCTCTTTGAAACAAGGGGCGCTTCCGGTTCTGTGCGTGCTTCAAACAATTTTGTCTTCTCCATATTACCATATCTCTAGAGCCAATAATTTTCTATGAGGAACTACTGAACTCAATCACTTGCTGCCGTTACTCAACAGTTTTCTGTTGAGGTCTATCCCGTAGAGGTAGTCAAATTGGATCAGTGATCGATTTCTAGGTTTCGTCGTAAACCTAATTGGTTACTTCCAATTACGTAAATCAATAGTTCAAACCGCACTCAAAGGTAGGGCATTTCCCATTGATATAGGAACTTTTGTACCAGAAACAATAGTATCTCCAATTATAGCCCCTCTGGGATGTAAAATATATCTCTTCTCACCATCCCCATAGTGTATGAGACAAATGTATGCATTTCGATTAGGGTCGTATTCTATGGTTACGATTCTACCAGATATGTCTTTTTGATTCCGTCGAAAATCTATTTTACGGTATAGGCGCTTATGACCTCCCCCTCTATGCCTTGCGGTAATGATTCCTCTGGAATTACGACCTTTACCACAACGGTGCCGTCCATGGATCAAATTATTTCGTGGATTGGATTTCACTTGCCTGTCTACGGTTCCCTTGCGTGTGCTCGGGATAGGTGTTTTGTATAAATGTTTCGCCGTATTATTAAGTATTCTCCTTTAGTTTTTTTCTCTATCTAGAAGTGGAATAGAATAACCCGGTTGAAGGGTAATGATCATACGTCTGTAATGCATTGTATGGCCCAGAATAGGTCCTATTCTTCTACCTTTTCCAGGTAGTCGATGGCTATTCACAGCTACCACCTTAACACCAAAGAAGAGTTCGACCCAATGCTTTATTTCTGTCTTAGTGAATCCCGATTCGACATTAAAAGTATATTGATTCTTTCCCAATAAACGAAGACTTTTTTCTGTAAATACTGCGTATTTGATTCCATCCATAAATCGACTTTCCCTCCTATGCTCTGAGTTCCAGTATCGATAAGAATTCGAGTTCTTATTGTTCTTATGTTATGGTATGAATATACCATACCAATTCGTTATGTATGGATGATGGATGAGATTCCATGGATAGAGAGCCAGTTCCAATAGACTTATGGAATGTTCCCGTTCGTGTGCATCCAGCAGGAATTGAACCCGCAAATTTACCAATTATGAGTTGGGCGCTTTAACCATTCAGCCATGGATGCTTAACAGGGATCATCGTACATCGTAAATAACCAATTTTCATATAGAAAGACATATCATAGAAAAATGAAATCGAAAATATTCCGAGATGGCAAATATTCGGAGATGACTATGAAAACACCTCTCTGGATCCTCGAATTGAAAGAGAGATTGAGAGGGATCAAGAATCCTAATTCTCGCTATTTGGAATGGATCCAATTCTATTGAGTCTGACTCATAGTGATCATTTCTCTTTAGCAAAGAATGACCTTGGTTATCAAAGGATTGAACAACCGGGATCCATTTACTTATGATACCTAGTTGGCATTGATAACAAGGATCTAATGAATTATGAGTTTAATAGATCCTCTTTAGCAGAAAGACGTATATTCCTTGCTCATTATCAGACAATCACTTATTCCCAAACCTCGTGTGGGACTAATCGTTTTCATTTACCATCTCATGGAAAACCCTTTTCGTTCCGCTTAGCCCTATCGGGTATTTTAGTGATAGGTTCTGTAGGAACTGGACGATCCTATTTGGTCAAATACCTAACGAAAAATTACGATTTTCCTTTCATTAAGGTACGAGGGCTTCTTATTCCACAAGAACGAAAGCACCTTTTCATTCTTTCATATACTAGGGGTTTTTACTTGGAAAAGACAATGTTCCATACTAAAGGATTCGGGTCCATAACCACGAGTTCCAGTGCACTAGATCTTGTAGCACTTAGCAACGAAGCCCTATCCATTAGTATTCCACATAAGAAATCCATTCTAGAAAAAAATACAATTAGATTAGCTCTTCATAGACAAACTTGGGGTTTGCGAGCCAAGGTAAGATCGGCTCGGGATCATGGGACCCTTTTCTATCAGATAGGAGGGGCTCTTGTACAAAATAGACTTACTAAGTAATAACCCCATAGAATCTATCTATATAAAGATAAAGAGGCAATCGTGTCAGGAAGCGGGTTTTTCTTTGGCCAAAAGGTACTTCGAACTTGGAACGAGCATGAAGAGATTAACGAGACTTCTTTCTCTTTTGAGTTTTTCTGGCGGACCTGCCGCGCAAGATCTTTGGTCTTCCCCTGGAACCGATGAAAAAAAGTGGATCGCTTCTTATGTACTCGCTCAGAATGATTCTTCTCTATCTATAGTTCATGGCCTATTAGAAGTAGAAGGTGCTCTGGTGC
>NW_028261136.1:0-10000 GCF_056163025.1 Triticum urartu | reverse complement strand
ATGGAATAATCCATTTTCATGGAATAATGAATTAAGGAAGAAAGGATATGAGTCTACCGCTTACAAGAAAAGATCTCATGATAGTCAATATGGGCCCTCAACACCCATCAATGCATGGTGTTCTTCGACTGATCGTTACTCTCGATGGTGAGGATGTTATTGATTGTGAACCCATATTAGGGTATTTACACAGAGGAATGGAAAAAATCGCGGAAAACCGAACTATTATACAATACTTACCTTATGTAACAAGGTGGGATTATTTAGCTACTATGTTTACAGAAGCAATAACAGTAAATGCACCAGAATTCTTGGAGAATATTCAAATACCACAAAGAGCCAGCTATATTAGGGTAATTATGTTAGAATTAAGCCGGATAGCTTCTCACTTGCTATGGCTTGGACCTTTTATGGCGGATCTCGGCGCACAGACTCCTTTTTTCTATATTTTTAGAGAGAGAGAATTAATATATGATCTATTTGAAGCTGCTACAGGTATGCGAATGATGCACAATTACTTTCGCATCGGAGGAGTAGCCGCCGATCTACCTTATGGATGGATCGATAAATGTTTAGATTTCTGTGATTATTTTTTACGCGGAGTTGTTGAATATCAACAACTTATTACACAGAATCCAATTTTTTTAGAGCGAGTTGAAGGAGTAGGTTTTATTAGCGGAGAAGAAGCAGTAAATTGGGGCTTATCGGGACCGATGTTACGAGCTTCTGGAATACAATGGGATCTTCGTAAAGTAGATCCTTATGAGTCTTACAACCAATTTGATTGGAAAGTCCAATGGCAAAAAGAAGGGGATTCGTTAGCTCGCTATTTAGTACGAATTGGTGAAATGAGGGAATCCATCAAAATAATTCAACAAGCTGTAGAAAAAATTCCTGGAGGACCTTATGAAAATTTAGAAGTCCGACGCTTTAAGAAAGAAAATAATTCTGAATGGAATGATTTTGAGTATAAATTTCTTGGTAAAAAACCTTCGCCCAATTTTGAATTGTCAAGACAAGAGCTTTATGTAAGAGTAGAAGCCCCAAAAGGTGAATTAGGGATTTATCTAGTAGGAGATGATAGCCTTTTCCCCTGGAGATGGAAAATCCGTCCACCCGGGTTTATTAATTTGCAAATTCTTCCTCAGCTAGTTAAAAAAATGAAATTGGCTGATATCATGACGATATTAGGTAGTATAGATATCATTATGGGGGAAGTTGATCGTTGAAATGATAATAGATAGGGTAGAGGTAGAAACTATCAATTCTTTTTCGAAATTGGAATTATTAAAAGAAGTCTATGGACTGATATCGATTCTACCCATTTTGACCCTCCTTTTGGGAATAACAATAGAGGTACTCGTAATTGTGTGGTTAGAAAGAGAAATATCTGCGTCGATACAACAACGTATTGGTCCTGAATATGCTGGCCCCCTGGGCCTGCTTCAAGCTATAGCAGATGGGACTAAGCTACTTTTTAAAGAAGATATTCTGCCATCCCGAGGAGATATTTCTTTATTTAGCATTGGACCCTCTATAGCAGTCATATCAGTTTTATTAAGTTTTTTAGTTATCCCTTTGGGATATCATTTTGTTTTAGCCGATCTTAGTATTGGTGTTTTTTTATGGATTGCCATTTCAAGTATAGCTCCTATTGGTCTTCTTATGGCAGGATATAGCTCAAATAATAAATATTCTTTTTCAGGCGGTCTACGAGCTGCTGCTCAATCCATTAGTTATGAAATACCATTAACTTTTTGTGTGCTAGCAATATCTCTACGTGTGATTCGTTAAAATAGATCTTTTTCCTATAAAATCCATTAACTATTTATATTCCTTTTCTTATTTAGTATTTGGGTTGGTAAGTTAAACTAGATAGCTATATGAGTGAAACAAAACAGCTTATAAATTTGTAGTAAAAAGAAAAAATCTCATTTCCTCACGTACAAGAAAAAAGTGGAAGTAAACATAAGCAGTGTAAACTCTTTATCCCAAGGTTGATATTTTTTAATTAGTCATCATATCTTGAAGCGGCCAAGAATAAAGGATTCACGATATGGAATTCCATTACTAGAATACTCCTAGTTATTACTATAACTTAATAATCCATAAGAAGAATCCACCAAAAGTTAGTGAAGGGTTAGGAACACTAAAGTACATAAAGGATTAGTAATGGAAAATCTAAAACATTAGAGATTTTTGCCCATAAAAGGAATCATAATAAGGACTTGCAATTTGTAGAAATTATCAAGTAGTACTTTCTTCGGATTCCGATCCAGAGTATGTTCCCATTCACTTGTTAAGGAAATGGCTATCAAGAACGAATTAACCCTTTATCCATTTTTTCTTTTTAAATACCCCCTCCCTGGGGAAAGAAGAATAGTAAAAAAGATATGGAGTGCACTAGAAAAAATTTTCATTATTTCCTTCCTCTATCCATATTCATGCAGAATTGCTCATGAACTAATACCCAACTCTTTCCATTTATTAATTGAATTCCTATAACAAGTAACAAGTGTTTTATTCCAAGATTAAGTTATTACTGAACAAAGAAAAATTTTCATTATATTATAAAGGATGAGATCAATTCGGAAGCGCTTTTTCTTATTCTAGCAGACGGAATTCCTTTGGTCTAATTTAGGACTTTCAAATCTATTTTATTTTATCTAATTCTATCTACGCCCCCGGGGCTAGGAACAAAACAGTCCTTTCCTTTTTCTGATCATAGAGAAGCCGTATGAAGCTAAGGTTTCATGTACGGTTTTGAAATAGCGGTGGGAACTGTGATGTTATCACCGACTATGATTATCTAACAGTTCAAGTACAGTTGATATAGTTGAAGCACAGTCAAAATACGGTTTTTTTGGATGGAATATTTGGCGTCAGCCTATAGGTTTTCTGGTTTTTTTAATTTCTTCTTTGGCAGAATGTGAAAGATTACCCTTTGATTTACCAGAAGCGGAGGAAGAATTAGTAGCAGGTTACCAAACTGAATATTCCGGTATCAAATATGGTTTATTTTATCTTGTTTCTTACCTAAATTTATTAGTTTCTTCTTTATTTGTAACAGTTCTCTACTTGGGCGGGTGGAATTTATCTATTCCCTATATATCCTTTTTTGATTTTTTCCAAATGAATAAAGCAGTTGGAATTTTGGAAATGACAATGGGTATATTTATTACATTAACTAAAGCTTATTTATTTCTCTTCATTTCTATCACAATAAGATGGACTTTACCGAGGATGAGAATGGATCAGTTATTAAATCTTGGATGGAAATTTCTTTTACCTATTTCCCTGGGCAATCTCTTATTAACAACCTCTTCTCAACTTGTTTCACTATAAATAAGATAATACAATAATAGTAAGAATATTTTCAACACAAAAGCTCTCTCAAACAAGAGAAAGAAACATATCTTTTTCATAGATATTTAGAATGAATATGTTCCCTATGGTAACTGGGTTCATGAGTTATGGTCAACAAACAATACGTGCTACAAGGTACATAGGTCAAAGTTTCATAACTACCTTATCCCACACAAATCGTTTACCTATAACGATTCACTACCCTTATGAAAAATCAATTACACCAGAGCGTTTCCGAGGGCGAATCCACTTTGAATTTGATAAATGTATTGCTTGTGAAGTATGTGTTCGCGTATGTCCGATAGATTTACCCGTTGTGGATTGGAGATTTGAAAAGGATATTAAAAGAAAACAATTGCTTAATTATAGTATTGATTTCGGAGTTTGTATATTTTGTGGCAATTGTGTTGAGTACTGTCCAACAAGCTGTTTATCAATGACTGAAGAATATGAACTTTCTACCTATGATCGTCATGAATTGAATTACAATCAAATTGCTTTAAGTCGGTTACCAATCTCCATAATGGGAGATTACACAATTCAAACAATTAGGAATTCGTCTGAAAGTAAAATAAACAAAGAAAAATCTTCGAATTCAAGAACGATTACTGATTACTAAACTTTGATTTTGTCTTTCTGTTATAAAAATCTAATAATTCTTTATTAAACTTTAAAATTAAACTATAAAGAAAAACGAAAAACTACTGCTTATTGGAAATTATTTCTTATTTTAAATCAGACTAGATTTTCGTGATATAATATAATTTATAACTATAAGTTTATACACAAAAAAATACCCTAATCCTTTTTTCCTTCCTTGAATCCTTTAGTTTTAGTCAGTTCATGAAAAATTTTATACTATTAATTTCTTTTTATCCATAATGGATTTACCTGGACCAATACATGAGATTCTTATGCTATTTGGGGGATTTGTTCTTCTACTAGGGGGTCTAGGAGTAGTATTACTTACCAACCCCATTTATTCTGCCTTTTCGCTGGGATTAGTTCTTGTTTGTATATCCTTATTCTATTTTTTATTAAATTCCTACTTTGTAGCTGTCGCACAACTTCTTATTTATGTGGGAGCCATAAATGTCTTGATCATATTCGCTGTAATGTTCGTAAATGGCTCAGAATGGTCTAAAGATAAGAATTATTGGACTATTGGAGATGGGTTCACTTCACTCGTTTGTATAACTATTGTTTTTTCACTAATGACTACTATCCCAGATACGTCGTGGTATGGAATTCTTTGGACTACAAGATCAAACCAAATAGTAGAACAGGGTCTCATAAATAATGTTCAACAAATTGGAATTCATTTAGCAACCGATTTTTATCTTCCGTTTGAACTCATTTCCATAATTCTTCTAGTTTCTTTAATAGGTGCAATTACTATGGCTCGGCAATAAGAAAACTTAGAAAAAGTACAAATTATAAGAATTGCAAATCTAAAATAAATAACTAAAGAATCACAATTTTGATTTAGTAAAATCCATCTACTGCCAACAAATACCTCCTTTTTTTTTTTTTTTTTTTTCTTTTGTTGTGTAATTGTTCTATTGTAATTAATTGAATCGGTTCAATTCTTGCCCTCATATTGAAATGAATCGAGATTGATAAGGAGTTAGTTAATGATGTTTGAGCATGTACTTTTTTTGAGTGTCTATTTATTTTCGATTGGTATCTATGGATTGATCACAAGCCGAAACATGGTTAGAGCTCTAATATGTCTTGAACTTATACTGAATTCAATTAATCTAAATCTCGTAACATTTTCTGATCTATTTGATAGTCGCCAATTAAAAGGAGATATTTTCGCAATTTTTGTTATAGCCCTTGCAGCTGCTGAAGCCGCTATTGGACTATCCATTCTTTCTTCCATCCATCGTAATAGGAAATCCACTCGTATCAATCAATCTAATTTATTGAATAATTAGACTTTTGAATAATTAGACATAGAATCCTCTAAACAAAGGCGCACATATTAAAATAAATAGAAATCAATACTATTTTCTTAGTATTATTTGAGAATATCCATTTTTTTTAGTAGATTATTGCATAGTATTCTTTTTCACTTAAATGAATTTTTGTATTTGTAATTCATTGATATTGCAATTTGAATATTGCAATAATTTATATTGAAAAGACGATAGCCAATTTATTGGCTAATTCGAATTCGTCTGTACAATTCGTAAAATTCTTTCTTATTTCTTATTTATTGTTGAAATCCAAAATTAAAGTCTCTTGGCTCTCTTCACGCTTTCTCACAAACAGATTAAAAAATAGATTTTTTTTTTTGAAGTTTGGATAAACCATTGCTTCGTCTGGTGTCTACAATACATATGACTCATTATAGTACTAATTTCATTTTTACCAGATCGAAAAATTTTATGTTGAAAAGAAAAATTTATAGATCCAATGTCACATTCCGTAAAAATTTACGATACATGTATAGGATGCACTCAATGTGTACGAGCTTGTCCAACAGATGTATTAGAAATGATACCCTGGGATGGATGTAAAGCCAAGCAAATTGCTTCCGCGCCGAGAACCGAAGATTGTGTGGGTTGTAAGAGATGTGAATCTGCCTGCCCGACAGATTTTTTAAGTGTCCGCGTTTATTTAGGGCCTGAAACAACACGTAGCATGGCTCTATCTTATTGATACGTTACAAAAAACTTCACTCGAATCGTCTGATTCCTCTTTACCGAAGAAGCCTGTGCTCGAAATAATCGAGCACGGGCTTTTCTGGTCAAAACGTATCTTGTCTTTATCACTTTATCATGAGTTATTTTCCTTGGTTAACAATACTTGTTGTTTTGCCGATATTTGCAGGTTCATTAATTTTCTTTTTACCTCATAAGGGAAACAAAGTCGTTAGGTGGTATACTATATCTATTTGTTTATTAGAATTCCTTCTAATGACTTATGCGTTCTGTTATCATTTCCAACTGGAGGATCCCTTAATCCAATTAAAGGAGGATTATAAATGGATAGATGTCTTCGATTTCCACTGGAGATTGGGAATCGATGGACTTTCATTAGGATCTATTTTATTGACAGGATTTATCACTACTTTAGCTACTTTAGCAGCTTGGCCAATTACACGGAATTCGCGATTATTCTATTTCCTGATGCTCGCAATGTATAGTGGTCAAATAGGATTATTTTCTTCGCGAGACCTTTTACTTTTTTTTATCATGTGGGAGTTAGAATTAATTCCTGTTTACTTACTTTTATCCATGTGGGGGGGGAAGAGGCGTCTATATTCAGCTACAAAGTTTATTTTGTATACTGCAGGCGGTTCCATTTTTTTCTTAATCGGAGTTCTGGGTATGGGCTTATATGGTTCCAACGAACCAGGATTAGATTTGGAAAGATTAATTAATCAATCATACCCTGCAACCTTGGAAATACTTTTATATTTTGGCTTCCTTATTGCTTATGCTGTCAAATTGCCGATTATACCCCTACATACGTGGTTACCAGATACCCATGGGGAAGCACATTATAGTACATGTATGCTTTTAGCGGGAATATTATTAAAGATGGGAGCATATGGATTGATTCGGATCAACATGGAATTGTTACCTCATGCTCATTATCTATTTTCGCCCTGGTTAGTAATAATAGGAGCGATCCAAATAATCTATGCAGCTTCAACTTCTCTTGGTCAACGAAATTTCAAAAAAAGAATAGCTTATTCCTCTGTATCTCACATGGGTTTCATAATTATAGGAATTGGTTCCATAACCAACATTGGACTCAATGGAGCTATTTTACAAATATTATCCCATGGATTTATTGGTGCTACACTTTTTTTCTTGGCAGGAACCGCTTCTGATAGAATGCGTCTTGTTTATCTCGAAGAACTGGGGGGAATATCTATCCCAATGCCTAAAATTTTTACCATGTTTAGTAGCTTTTCAATGGCTTCTCTTGCCTTACCAGGAATGAGTGGTTTTGTCGCAGAATTAGTAGTATTTTTTGGACTAATTACTAGTCCAAAATTTCTGTTAATGCCAAAAACACTAATTACTTTTGTAATGGCAATTGGAATGATATTAACTCCTATTTATTTATTATCTATGTTACGCCAGATGTTCTATGGATACAAGCTATTTAATGTTCCAAACGCAAATTTTGTGGATTCTGGACCACGAGAACTCTTTATTTTAATCTGTATCTTTTTACCAGTAATAGGAATTGGTATTTATCCAGATTTTGTTCTCTCCCTATCCGTTGACAGGGTAGAGGCTCTCTTATCCAATTATTATCCTAAATAGGTTTGCTTTTTTTTACTCGTCTGCTCTATTAATGCAGAAATAAGTAAAAAAGTATATAATGCAGAAATAAGTAAAAAAGTATAATTAGATCTATCTCGAATTTTTGAGAACCCTTTGATAAGGCGTTCAAGGGGTTCTCAAATAAAACATAAAAGTAAAAACCTTCATTTCATGAAGGTTTTATTTTATGTAATCATTTAGGTGTTAATGTAAACGAACCATAACTATGTAAGCCTATTCCTAATAGATTTATACCAAAATAACAAATCCAAATTATAAGAAATCCTATCAAAGCTATAAGTGCAGAATTCGTACCCTTCCAATTTGGATTTGTTCTACTATGTAAATAAATTGCGAATATGGTCCAAGTAATAAATGCCCAAGTTTCCTTAGGATCCCAATTCCAATAGGATCCCCAGGCCTCATTAGCCCATACTGCTCCACAAAGAATACCTACGGTTAAAAGGGTAAATCCTAGGCTAATGACACGATAACTCCAAGAATCCAAACGCTCCGTTAATTGATATTTGTAATAATTTGGAAATGAAGGGACAGAGGTTCTTTTTAAAGCACTTCTTTTTGCATAAAAATATTTAATATCACTAAAGAAAAATGTTTTATTTAAAACATTTTTTTTCTTTTTAGAAAAGAAATGGAAATTATTTCGAAATCTAATGATTAGAATAGCGGCAGATAATAAGGATCCGCACAAAAGAGTTGCATAGCTTAATAACATCATACTGACATGCATCATTAACCACTGAGATTGTAGAGCAGGTACTAGTATCGTGGATTGATGCATTTCAGTTAAAAGACCCGATGTGGCAAAGCCTTGCGTTAAAATAGTACTTGGCGTAGTTATTGTGCTTAAATCATTTTTAGAGTTCTGTATTTTAGGAATGGTATGAAGAATATACAGGGCCCATGAAAGGAAGATCAATGACTCATATAAATTACTTAATGGAAAATGTCCCGAGGAAGCCCAACGAGAAACTAAGAATCCTGTTATAGAGAAAAAAGTAACTATCATTCCTTTTTCTGACGAATCGCGTAATCCTCCAAGTTCACGAACTAATAAGGTTATAAAATGAATCGTAATCACAATTGAAATCGTTGAGAAAGAGATATGAGTTAGTATATGTTCTAAAGTTGCAAATAGCATAAGGGGAAGGTCCCATTACAAAATTGTAAATTTCGAATTGATTTCTAATCTATTGTATTCTTTTTCAAGAATGCCGCCACTCGGATTCGAACCGAGATGCTTGAGCACTGCTTCCTAAGAGCAGCGTGTCTACCAATTTCACCATGGCGGCTAACTTCAAATAATAGGTAACTTAAAAGAATAATAGCTATTATCTTGGGAATCGTCGATATTGGGAAAGTCCATAAAATTTAGGAACATTAGAGTTTTCATTAAAATAGACTTCGTTTGGTAGTATCGTTTCCATTTTTTTTTTTTACAATAAACTCTTGCTTTGCCCAATAGAAACACAAACACTGCTTGAAAGAGTTGGAACTTCTTTTTTCTAACTTGCAATTATAGAACTAATTTTTTCTAATTAATTTCCCCTTTACATTTTGAAAATTCTTTCAATACAATGAAAAAAATCCAAAAGGGTTTCTATTTAATGATGAAATTAAAATAAAATGGATAAATAGAAAAGGCTTTTTGGATTTTTTAAAAATTTCTAGAATGAAAGTCTTTATGCTCTTATTAATAAGATTTACTAACCTTATGATTTTGGAGAAGATAGGTGGAAGTTGTAAGTCCTATTGTAAGAATACTCCACTTTTCATAATTTTCCTAATAGAATATGAGGATTCTATTAGGAAAATTATGAAAAGTTCATTGATAGGAAAAGAATACTTAGCACACAGTATACCAAACAAAACTTTTTTTTTCTTGTATATATAAGATAAGAGGGGTTTTTTGTTCTAAGAATATTGTACCGAGTAATTCGACACATAAAAGTACATTCAAAGAAGAATCCAAATTATTAAATAATTGGAATTCTTTTTTGATAAGTCAATTCATATTATTCCAAAATCTTATTATTTGTTTGTTGCCCAGAAAAACCCTTTGGTTTTGGATGCTCATTACCGCTCGAAAATGATCTTGATTTTACTAAAGAATAAGATTGTACTATGGAAAAATAAGTCTTTTTCTTCCAAATATTTTTACGAATACGCTTTTTTGACATTGAAGTACGTTTTTTTGGAACTGCCATTCAAAAAGGAAATTACTTTTTTCTAGTTGTATGTGAAAGACATCTATTGCTGCAAATCAATCCTTCTTTCTTCTTTTTATTAGTATTTATACTTAGATACTGAAAGATACTTAAATT
>NW_028261135.1:0-34142 GCF_056163025.1 Triticum urartu | reverse complement strand
AGAGCCGATCCACTAAGGGATTAAGCAGCGGTGTAGTATCAGATCCCAAAGATAGTAAGTTCTTTTTTCTTTCTTATGGAAAAAAGTCTTTTTCAAGGATTCTATAGAGATTTCATATATGAAACCGGGATAGTTACCTCTCAGAAAATTTGAACGAAGGCTCTATATCTATCTATGCTTCATTCTTCTGAAGGTGGGAAAAAAGATCAAACTGATTATTGATAAAAATTAGGGTTTGAAACTTAGGTAATTAATTTCTTCTGCTTAACCCAAGAACAAATTGGATCGATTTTTGATAAATCGAATTCAGTTAAGATAGGGGAAATTCAGATAGCAATTTCTGAGCCGTATGAGGTAGGAAACTCTCAAGTACGGTTCTAAGGGAAGGAACTTCCTATTCCGACCGAGGAGAACAGGCCATTCTACAGGGTGATTCGGAAATTGCGGAAGCTTGGTTTGATCAAGCTGCTGAATATTGGAAACAAGCTATAGCGCTTACTCCGGGAAATTATATTGAAGCACAGAACTGGTTGAAGATTACGAAGCGCTTTGAATTTGAATAAGACCATGCTCCTTCTTTTTCATAAAATGGGTGGTTTGGTTGTTGATCCATTAATCAAATAAATTAGGTCGTAAGATCGAATCAAGAATTTCATTATATCCATTTCTTATACCTTCTATTTTATATGATATTTCATAAGAATAAACCATAGGGATAGGGTCTAGAATAGAAGTAATAAAGTGAATAAAAAGAGGGGGCAATCTAAATATTGCTAATATATTAGGACCATCTTATTAATAATTCTAATGAGTTATCTTGGAATTTAGAATCAAATAAAAAACCCTATATTATGCTCAAGGAAAGTAGATATAGATAGGAGCTTATGCCCTCAAAAAAAATACACTAGTTTCTTAAATTAAAAATAAAAAAGATTTTTTTCTTACGTCGAGAAATATTTGTTTTTCAAGATAAACAATGTCCGTTAGGCACCTAATCTTTATGTCATAATAGACCCGAACACTTGCCTCGGATTGACTTCAATATATAATTGCTCCAGTGAATAACTAAAAAAAAAATAGAAGGATGGTAGATAGTAAAGAAAAGAACTAATCACAATATCTATCTTTCAAAATCTATCTTTCAAAATCTATCTTTCAAAATATATATCTTTCAAAGATTCACTAAAAAGACAGTTGGCGGGTCTCTTTGTATGTCTTGTCCGGAAAGAGGAGGACTTAATGATTATTCGTTCGCCGGAACCAGAAGTAAAAATTGTTGTGGATAGGGATCCTGTAAAAACATCTTTTGAGGAATGGGCCAGACCCGGCCATTTCTCAAGAACACTAGCTAAGGGCCCTGATACTACCACTTGGATCTGGAACCTACATGCTGATGCTCACGATTTCGATAGTCATACTGGTGATTTGGAGGAGATTTCTCGAAAAGTCTTTAGTGCTCATTTCGGGCAACTTTCCATTATCTTTCTTTGGTTGAGTGGCATGTACTTTCATGGCGCCCGTTTTTCCAATTATGAAGCATGGCTAAGTGATCCTACTCACATTGGACCCAGTGCTCAGGTAGTTTGGCCTATAGTAGGGCAAGAAATATTGAATGGTGATGTAGGCGGGGGTTTCCGAGGAATCCAAATAACCTCTGGTTTTTTTCAGCTTTGGCGAGCATCTGGAATAACTAGTGAATTACAACTCTATTGTACTGCAATTGGTGCATTGATTTTTGCAGCGTTAATGCTTTTTGCTGGTTGGTTCCATTATCACAAAGCCGCTCCCAAATTGGCCTGGTTCCAAGATGTAGAATCCATGTTGAATCACCACTTAGCGGGATTATTAGGACTTGGGTCTCTTTCTTGGGCGGGGCACCAAATTCATGTATCTTTACCAATTAACCAATTTCTTGACGCTGGGGTGGATCCTAAAGAGATACCACTTCCTCATGAATTTATCTTGAATCGGGACCTTTTGGCTCAACTTTATCCTAGTTTTGCCGAAGGAGCAACCCCTTTTTTCACTTTAAATTGGTCCAAATACGCAGAATTTCTGACTTTTCGCGGAGGACTAGATCCAGTAACCGGTGGTCTCTGGCTGACCGATATTGCGCACCATCATTTAGCTATTGCTATTCTTTTCCTAATCGCAGGTCATATGTATAGGACCAATTGGGGTATTGGCCATGGACTTAAAGATATTTTGGAGGCTCACAAGGGCCCATTTACAGGACAAGGCCATAAGGGTCTTTATGAAATCTTAACAACGTCATGGCATGCTCAATTATCTCTTAACCTAGCTATGCTAGGCTCTACAACCATTGTTGTAGCTCATCATATGTATTCTATGCCTCCCTATCCATACCTAGCTACTGACTATGGTACACAACTTTCCTTGTTCACACACCACATGTGGATTGGCGGATTTCTAATAGTCGGTGCTGCTGCACATGCAGCAATTTTTATGGTAAGAGACTATGATCCAACTACTCGATACAACGATCTATTAGATCGCGTCCTTAGACACCGCGATGCAATCATATCCCACCTTAACTGGGTATGTATATTTCTAGGTTTTCACAGTTTTGGCTTGTACATTCATAATGATACCATGAGTGCTTTAGGCCGTCCACAAGATATGTTTTCGGATACTGCCATACAATTACAACCTATCTTTGCTCAATGGGTACAAAATATCCATGCTACTGCGCCTGGCGTAACAGCTCCTGGTGCAACAACAAGTACTAGCTTAACGTGGGGAGGCGGCGAGTTAGTAGCAGTAGGTGGCAAAGTGGCTTTGTTACCTATTCCATTAGGAACCGCAGATTTTTTAGTCCATCACATTCATGCATTTACCATACATGTGACTGTATTAATACTTTTGAAAGGTGTTTTATTTGCTCGGAGTTCCCGTTTGATACCCGATAAAGCAAATCTAGGTTTTCGCTTTCCTTGCGATGGGCCTGGCCGAGGGGGAACATGTCAAGTATCCGCCTGGGATCATGTTTTCTTAGGTTTATTCTGGATGTACAATGCAATTTCGGTAGTCATTTTCCATTTCAGTTGGAAAATGCAGTCGGATGTTTGGGGTACTATAAGTGATCAAGGGGTGGTAACTCATATTACAGGGGGAAACTTTGCACAGAGTTCCATTACGATTAATGGGTGGCTTCGAGATTTCTTGTGGGCACAGGCATCGCAAGTCATTCAGTCTTATGGTTCTTCATTATCTGCATATGGTCTTTTTTTCTTAGGTGCTCATTTTGTCTGGGCCTTCAGTTTAATGTTTTTATTCAGCGGCCGTGGTTATTGGCAAGAACTCATTGAATCTATCGTTTGGGCTCATAACAAATTAAAAGTTGCTCCTGCTACTCAGCCTAGAGCCTTGAGCATTATACAAGGACGCGCTGTAGGAGTAACCCATTACCTTCTGGGTGGAATTGCCACGACATGGGCATTCTTCTTAGCGAGAATTATTGCAGTAGGATAGTGGCTAGGAGGATTTGAAAGGCATTATGGAATTAAGATTTCCCAGGTTTAGCCAAGGCTTAGCTCAGGACCCCACTACTCGTCGTATTTGGTTTGGTATTGCTACCGCACATGATTTCGAAAGTCATGATGATATTACTGAAGAACGTCTTTATCAGAACATTTTTGCTTCTCACTTTGGGCAATTAGCAATAATCTTTCTATGGACGTCCGGAAATCTGTTTCATGTAGCTTGGCAAGGAAATTTTGAATCATGGATACAGGATCCTTTACACGTAAGACCTATTGCTCATGCGATTTGGGATCCTCATTTTGGTCAACCCGCTGTGGAAGCCTTTACTCGAGGAGGTGCTGCTGGTCCAGTGAATATTGCTTATTCTGGAGTTTATCAGTGGTGGTATACAATAGGATTACGCACCAATGAGGATCTTTATACTGGAGCTCTTTTTCTATTATTTCTTTCTACGCTGTCCTTAATAGCGGGTTGGTTACATCTACAACCCAAATGGAAACCAAGCCTTTCGTGGTTCAAAAACGCGGAATCTCGTCTCAATCATCATTTGTCAGGACTTTTCGGGGTAAGTTCTTTGGCTTGGACAGGACATTTAGTTCATGTTGCTATTCCCGCATCCAGGGGGGAGTACGTTCGATGGAATAATTTCTTAGATGTATTACCCTATCCCCAGGGGTTGGGACCCCTTTTGACGGGTCAATGGAATCTTTATGCCCAAAACCCTGATTCGAGTAATCATTTATTTGGTACCGCTCAAGGAGCGGGAACTGCCATTCTAACTCTTCTTGGGGGATTCCATCCACAAACACAAAGTTTGTGGCTGACCGATATGGCTCACCATCATTTAGCTATTGCATTTATTTTTCTCATTGCCGGTCACATGTATCGAACTAACTTCGGAATTGGGCACAGTATTAAAGATCTTTTAGAAGCGCATACTCCTCCGGGGGGTCGATTAGGGCGTGGGCATAAGGGCCTTTATGACACAATCAACAATTCGATTCATTTTCAGTTAGGTCTTGCTCTAGCTTCTTTAGGGGTTATTACTTCCTTAGTAGCTCAACATATGTACTCTTTACCTCCTTATGCATTCATAGCACAAGACTTTACTACTCAAGCTGCTTTATATACTCATCACCAATATATTGCAGGGTTCATCATGACAGGGGCTTTTGCTCATGGAGCTATTTTTTTCATTAGGGATTACAATCCGGAACAGAATGAGGATAATGTATTGGCAAGAATGTTAGACCATAAAGAAGCTATCATATCTCATTTAAGTTGGGCTAGCCTCTTTCTAGGATTCCATACCTTGGGCCTTTATGTTCATAACGACGTCATGCTTGCTTTTGGTACTCCAGAAAAGCAAATCTTGATCGAACCTATATTTGCCCAATGGATACAATCTGCTCATGGCAAGACGACATATGGGTTCGATATACTCTTATCTTCAACGAATGGCCCCGCTTTCAATGCGGGTCGAAGCCTATGGTTGCCCGGATGGTTGAATGCTGTTAATGAGAATAGTAATTCGCTTTTCTTAACAATAGGACCTGGGGATTTCTTGGTTCATCATGCTATTGCTCTAGGTTTGCATACAACTACATTGATTTTAGTAAAGGGCGCTTTAGATGCACGCGGTTCCAAATTAATGCCAGATAAAAAGGATTTTGGATATAGTTTTCCTTGTGACGGCCCAGGGCGCGGCGGTACTTGTGATATTTCTGCTTGGGACGCATTTTATTTGGCAGTTTTCTGGATGTTAAATACCATTGGGTGGGTTACTTTTTATTGGCATTGGAAACATATCACATTATGGCAGGGCAACGTTTCACAATTTAATGAATCCTCCACTTATTTGATGGGATGGTTAAGAGATTACCTATGGTTAAACTCTTCACAACTTATCAATGGATATAATCCTTTTGGGATGAATAGTTTATCGGTATGGGCGTGGATGTTCTTATTTGGACATCTTGTTTGGGCTACTGGATTTATGTTCTTAATTTCCTGGCGGGGGTATTGGCAGGAATTAATTGAGACTTTAGCATGGGCTCATGAACGCACACCTTTAGCTAATTTAATTCGCTGGAGAGATAAGCCCGTGGCTCTTTCCATTGTGCAAGCAAGATTGGTTGGATTAGCTCACTTTTCCGTGGGTTATATATTCACTTATGCAGCTTTCTTGATTGCCTCAACATCAGGCAAGTTTGGTTAATTTAGTTTGTTTTTTTGTACTGTATCAGCACCTAGTTCATTACTCTTGATAGAGAGGGAGGATCTGCCTTTTTAGATTTCTTTTTCTATTTATTTTTCCATCTAGGATTAGAACCGTATACTTGGTAATAATAGCAACGACACATTATGGCAAAAAAAAGTTTGATTCAGAGGGAGAAGAAGCGGCAGAAATTAGAACAGAAATATCATTTGATTCGTCAATCTTTAAAAAAAAAGATAAGAAGCAAAGTTTCTCCCTTGAGTTTGAGTGAAAAAACGAAAATGCGAGAAAAATTGCAATCCCTACCGCGTAATAGTGCACCTACACGCCTTCATCGACGTTGTTTTTTGACCGGAAGACCTAGAGCTAACTATCGACATTTTGGGCTATCCGGACACGTACTTCGAGAAATGGTTTATGAATGTTTGTTACCGGGTGCAACAAGATCCAGTTGGTAAGGATAAAATACCCTTTCGTATTTGTATGGATTTCTGGAATTGATAATCATAGAGGAGCCCTCTTTACCATTCTGTATAAATGGACTATTCTATTTGTATAGATATTGGTAGAGGGGCGTATCCAACCCTCTTTTATCCACTAGTTACCCCTCTTTAGTTTAAGAGTATAGAGCAGTTTGGTAGCTCATAAGGCTCATAACCTTGGGGTTGCGGGTTCGATTCCCACTACCGCCTCCATACTCCTTCTTTATGATATATGCATGATATAATATATACATCATGCATTTGTATCTGGATTTTTTGATTTCCTAAAAGAGTTTTGGTCTAACAGTTTTTTCTCGGAAGAAGCAAAAAAATAAAAGAAAGAATAAAATATGAAAGAAAAGCGTCCATTGTCTAATGGATAGGACAGAGGTCTTCTAAACCTTTGGTATAGGTTCAAATCCTATTGGACGCAATCTTATTTCTATCTATTCTTTAAATAACTATACTAAACTAAAAACAAAGAAAACTTTTTTGCATGATTCAAATGAAAAAGCTTTCTCAACGATTCCTATTCTACTAACAAGAGTAGACATGCAAAATTTATTTGTTACTGAAGAGAAAACCGTTCCAGCTGTTCCTGAATAGCTTCCTTCAAAAGGATTTCCGCTTGCTCGGTGAATGTCTTGCTAGAAGATATAATTTCTTGGAATTGAGGTTTAGTATCTTTTAGATGTTTACGTAACTCATCCAGAAATTTATTTACCTGTTCAATTTCTAACGAATCAAGATATCCTCTTGTTCCGGTATAAATAGTAGCTATCTGCTCTTCCACTGGGAGAGGATTTGCCTGGGATTGTTTAAGCAATTCCCTTAATCGTCGACCCCTTGCCAATTGATTCTGACTTGTTTTATCGAGAGCAGAGGCGAATTGTGCAAAGGCTTGTAACTCTGCGAATTGCGCTAGTTCCAATTTTGATTTGCCAGCTACTTGTTTCATGGCTTTAATTTGAGCCGCGGATCCTACTCTGGAAACAGAAATACCCACATTAATAGCGGGTCGAATTCCGGCATTGAATAGATCCGCAGATAAGAATATTTGTCCATCTGTAATGGAGATTACATTAGTAGGAATATAGGCGGAAACGTCTCCAGATTGAGTCTCAACTATTGGTAAAGCGGTCATACTTCCTTCGCCTAAAAGAGAATTTAATTTAGCGGCTCTTTCTAAAAGGCGTGAATGCAAATAAAAAACATCCCCTGGATAAGCCTCACGTCCGGGAGGTCTTCTTAATAGAAGGGACATTTGGCGATAAGCTTGTGCCTGTTTGGAGAGATCATCATAAATTATTAAAGTATGCCGTTCGCGGTACATAAAATACTCAGCCAGGGCTGCTCCCGTATAAGGAGCGAGGTATTGTAATGTAGCAGGTGAATCCGCCATTTCAGCTACTACAATAGTGTATTCCATGGCCCCCTCCTCATGGAAAGTAGTTACTACTTGAGCTACGGAGGATGCTCTTTGACCGATAGCTACATAAACACATATTACACCTTGCCCTTTTTGATTGAGAATTGTATCTGTGGCTACTGCTGTTTTGCCAGTCTGTCTGTCCCCAATAATTAACTCTCGCTGACCGCGCCCTATAGGGATCATCGAATCGATAGCAATAAGCCCTGTTTGAAGAGGTTCGTATACGGAACGCCTGGAAATTATACTTGGAGCAGGAGATTCAATTAAGCGAGATTCGGAAGCTATAATTTCGCCTTTCCCATCAATAGGTTTAGCCAGAGCATTTACAACACGACCCAAGTAAGCCTCACTCACGGGTATCTGAGCAATTCTTCCTGTTGCTTTTACAAAACTTCCCTCTTGTATCATCAACCCATCGCCCATTAATACAATCCCAACATTTTTGGATTCCAAATTCAGAGCAATACCCCTAGTACCTTCTGCAAATTCGACTAATTCACCTGACATTATTTCACCAAGACCTATAATACGAGCAATCCCATCCCCCACTTGAACTACGCGACCTATATTCTCAATCCCTACTTTCCTATTATATTGTTCAATACGTTCGCGGAGAATTTTATGAATTTCGTCGACTCGAAGGGTTGCCATTAGTGTTTCTTGACTCTTTTTTCGGAAGCAAGGGGAAAAATAATGCCTAAATTCTAAACGAAAGTAGAAGTTCAAGGCCTAATTAATTTAATTATTTCTTCCATTCCAGGGACCCGAGAATGCCAATATTAGCACGAATCGTACGGAAATGTAACTCGGTATTCAAACAACTATTCAGAGTTCCTAGAGCTCCTTGTACGGCCTGTTGGAAAACCCGCTGTCGGACCTGATTCATTGCCCTTTGTTTTTCAAAATAAAGGGTTTCGTTTTTAGACTTTTCCAATTGTTCCAAACTAATAGAAGTAGCATTAATCAAATTTGCTTTTTCTCGTTCTATCTCAGAGTATCCATTCATTCGATACTCATCCGCTTCTAGTTCGACTTTCTGTAATCGAATCCGAGCTTTTTCGAGTTGCTCAATGGTCCCTCTACGCAATTCTTCTGAATTTCGAATAGTACTCAAGATCCTCTGTTTTCGATTATCTAATAAATCTTTTAATGAAAGTAGATTATTTTGTAAGTTTACAACTTTTATGATCTCTTCCCGAACCAAACATGAATCTTTCGATTCATTTGGCTCTCACGCTCCTTTTTTTTTTTCTATAGCTATTTCCATATCTTTTTTTTAAGTAATGAGCCTATCCTCTATCTTCTTTTTTATGTTTATATTTCAATATACCGAAACCTATATAAGACTAGATAAATATTAAGAGGACTCTTCCGCCTAGATAAAAATATATCATGGTCAGCAAAGTTGTTTCTTTATTTTTATTTGCCCTCTAGTTAATAATTTCAATTTCATTAAGAAAAACTAACTAAATAAATGGAAAATGAAAATTAATAGAATTCTTTTTTATTTTTTTTTTCTTCAAATCCAAAAAATTTCTCTTTTTTATACATAGGTCGTCGATTCGGCATTGGTTAAAAAAGGGCAGGGTGCCCCCTTTTTTTTCTAGTAAATAGTTCAAACCATTTTATCGATATGAGTGTTCTATATCAGATAAATTTTACATTAGCTATTTCCCGTTTAAATTGGTACTAATACTAATATAGTTGTAGAAAGAGTACCTCTTTTTGCCTGGACTTCAAGCAGTTTAGCTTTAACCGTGTTAATGGTCTCACATTCTTGGTTTATAGAGAATCAAAGTTGATTTACCAATGAGTCGCGAAATGCTATGGTTCTTCCATATGATTTCTGAATTTATTCAGAAGTAATTCGTCGAGATCGTGCACCCTTTTCTTATTTATCCGAAAAATACTAAAAAATATTATAAAGTGCAGCCGGATAGATCCAATCTATTCTTGAAATAGACAACTCGCACACACTCCCTTTCCAAAAAAAATCAAAACACCAACCACTACAGTTAGATTTATTAGATTTGTTGCTAAAATATCGGTATTAAGCCCGAAACTGCCAGCGGATGGCCAGTGAGCTAAAAAAACGAAAGAATGGGTTACATTTTTCATATGCTCTCCTCTTATAGATAGGACGAACAAAGAACAAAGTTTTTCGATCACTTACTTCGCTCGCCCTTTTTTGATCGGTTTTTTTAATGCAAATAGATTCAATCTAGTAATTTCTTTTAGATTAAGTCTTACGTCTTGTTTGACCGGTGAAAGACTTCCTTTGTTGAAATGTTCTGTTCCCAAAATTCCTAAAATAAAAGGAAAAAACTTTCCACTTTCCTAAACTAAGGACGGGAAATAAGAAGGTGAGCATATCTTCTAAATTAATAATACTCAACTCAGCCCTTCCTAGAATGGGGTATTATCTGTCCCGATAAATAGATAATTCCAGGAGTAATAAATAGGAGTAAATTAAATAAAGTATTGATATAATTGGAATTGTGGAAGCAAATACCAATTTACTAAAAAAAGAAAAAAGTATCTAATCGAAATCGAAAGAATTTTTTTTTTAAGATTAAACAAAAGGGTTCGCAAATAAAAGCGCTAGTGCCACAACTAGTCCATAAATTGTTAAAGCTTCCATAAAAGCTAGACTAAGCAATAAAGTACCTCGTATTTTACCTTCTGCTTCTGGCTGTCTCGCAATACCTTCTACAGCTTGTCCTGCAGCAGTACCTTGACCAACTCCAGGTCCAATAGAAGCAAGCCCTACGGCCAATCCAGCAGCAATAACAGAAGCAGCAGCAATTAGTGGATTCATGGTGAGTAGTTCCTCGTGTCAAAAAAAAGAAATGGTTAAGGATACAATCAACCAATAAATTCTTACTTCTAAGCTCTATTGGGGAGAAGTAAAGTAACTAAAAAGTACAAATTGAAATCAAATTGAAATGATAATGTGAATTGTCCGAACTACATAGAAGGGAATTCCATATCCATATATCGGATTAGATAATGAATCTAACCTAGGAATATATAATATAATATCCTATATATATACATTTGTTTCTTCTATTTTGTTTGCATATTTTCTCATTTTCTATTGAATCGGATTCTAAAATCATTGCTTAAAGTGGAAACCTGCATAAAAGAGGACTCCACTTATAGACATTAAGGATATTATAGTATAGATCTAGCCTGACTCCACCCTCCTTAATGCATATATACTTTGAAAATTCCATAATATAGTCTATTCTATTCTCTCTCCTACAACTCTAGGCTATATATTCATACGCATTTCTAACTATTTTTTTGCAACCAAGCAGATTATCTGGAACCATGCATGAATTGAGCTAAGCTGCAAAAAAAAAAAATACTATTTCCAAAAAGAGTCAATTCAATGATGACCCTCCATGGATTCACCTATATAGGCTGCGGCTAATGTTGCAAAAATAAGAGCTTGAATACCGCTTGTAAATAATCCAAGAAACATGACCGGTATAGGGATTACTAAGGGGACTAAAGAAACAAGAACAACAACGACTAATTCATCCGCCAATATATTCCCGAAAAGTCGAAAGCTAAGCGATAATGGTTTTGTGAAATCTTCTAGGATGTTAATTGGTAAAAGGATTGGAGTTGGTTTAATATATTTCTCGAAATAGCTCAATCCTTTTTTGCTAAGACCAGCATAAAAATATGCCGCTGACGTGAGTAAAGCTAAAGCAACAGTAGTATTTATATCATTCGTGGGCGCTGCTAATTCCCCATGGGGTAACTCTATAATTTTCCAAGGTAAAAGAGCACCCGACCAATTCGAAACAAAAATAAAAAGGAACATAGTTCCAATAAAGGGAACCCAGGGACCATATTCTTCTCCAATCTGAGTTTTGCTCAAGTCTCGAATAAACTCAAGGACATATTCAAAAAAATTCTGACCGTCGGTCGGGATGGTTTGTGGATTCCGAACAGCTATGACAACTGAACCTAGCAAGATAGTAATTACGACCCAAGAAGTGATGAGTACTTGGGCATGAATTTGGAAACCTCCTATTTGCCAATAGAAGTGTTGGCCTACTTCTACACCCGATATATCGTATAACCCCTTGAGTGTTTTAATGGAACAAGGTATAATATTCATATTGTCCTCTGATAAAAATTGAACTTCAAAAAAGGAATTCTTTTGATTCAACCATCTCTTTCTCAACTCAGCAACTTGAAGTATTAATCTTATATTTAGGATACCAAGAAAGCACATCAGATCATAATATATATCAATACCCTCTAATATATATCAATATTCCCCTTCTTTTTTCTATGCAAAAAAAATTCTATGCAAAAAAAAAGATATAGTAAAGTAAGTGATTCCATAAATTTACGCAGTTGCCCAAGAATTCACTATATATTCTTAATCAACGATTTCTTATATAGAGAGAACGGCCCTCACAAATTGAAAATACTAATTTGTTAAGAATCAATCGAATTGAAGTCATAGTGTCATCGTTGGCTGGAATCGATATATTCGCGAGATCCGGGTCACAATTTGTATCGACTAAAGAAATAGTAGGAATCCCCAAAATGGCACATTCCCGAAGAGCTATATACTCTTTTTGCTGATCAAGGACGATCACAATGTCTGGCAATCTCGTCATATATTTGATCCCGCCGAGATACCTTTGCAAAGTAGATAATTTTCTCTTCAAGATTGCCACATCTCTTTTTGGGAGATGGTGGAATTTTCCCATTTTTTCTTCTGCTCTTAAGTCTCTAAATTGAGAAAGTCTAGTTTTCGTAATCGACCAATTCGTTAACATACCACTGAACCACTTTTTATTAACATAATGACAACGAGCCCTTATTGCAGCTGATGCTACTAAATCTGTTGCTCTTTTTTTGGTACCAACAATTAAGAAACTTTTTCCCTGACTTGCTGCATCAAAAACTAAATCACAAGCTTCTGATAAAAAACGAGCCGTTCTAGCGAGATTTATAATATGAGTACCTTTACGCTTTGCCGAAATGTAAGGGGCCATTTTAGGATTCCATTTCTTAATACCATGACCAAAATGAACTCCTGCTTCTATCATCTCTTTCAAATTAATGTTCCAATATCTTCTTGTCATTTTTTCCACACTTCCTTTTTTTTAATCCTACCATTCCATTACGGAATTTAGTTCTTTTTGAAGATTAAGAAAGATCCGAAATAGCTTGAAATAAATAATAATTGTTCCGAGAGAACCTTGTACTAAGATAAGAGTTGGCCATTGATACATGGTATAAACATAACCACCTTAATGAATTAACTGACTTGTTTTACTTATTAAAATAAAAATCTTAAAAATCTAAAATTTGACCTGTTAGTGTTCTAAGTTCAAAAGTCTAGTAAAGTAAAAAATATTTTTATGGGGGTTCTTATGTCTCATAAAAATTGTTTGTTACGTCAGAATCTGAAGAAACTAATTCTGTATGGAGAAACAAAAAATCTCTCATTTCCGACGCGAATAGATTTTTTTTTTTTATTTCGAAATAAAGGTTCTTGTCTTGTGGGGAACGATGCACAAATTTTTGGAATCCGGTACCAACAGGTATAATCCCCCCCAGAACTACGTTTTCTTTCAAGCCTTTCAACCAATCAATGCGACCTCGTAGGGCAGCTTTTGCTAAAACTCGAGCAGTTTCTTGAAAACTTGCTTCAGATATGAAACTTTGGGTATTCAGGGAAGCCCTTGTTATTCCCAATAAGATTGCCCGATAATAGATCGATTCATCCAAAGCTCGTCCTGCTCGTTCCGCTCGCAATAGTCCGATTAATTCCCCAGGCGAAAAAACATTAGACATTCCATCTTCGGAAACCCGCACTTTTGATGTTACTTGGCGTATAATAATCTCTATATGTCTATTATGGATCTGTACCCCTTGGGATCGATAAACCTTTTGGATTTTATTAACCAAAGAGATACGACTTTGGGCTATGGTTAGCTCAGCTCCAATCAAGAATCCCCAAGGGACCCCAAGAATTCTTGGTATACGCTCATTCCAATCCTCAATTCTCCTTTCGAGATTCGGGGATAATGAATCAATTGAACGCGCTTCAAAGATTTGTTCCACTTTTGGAAGACCTTGCGTTATGTCACTAGATCTCGATTTTTCATATATAAACGTAACTAACCTATCTCCCTTGTAAAGGATTTCTCCATAATGACCATTAACAGTTGCTCCTGTAGTGGCCAAATAAGGTTTAGCTGCTCTTATAACAAAGGAATTCATATTTACAATGAAAATTTGACCGGATTTTTTTATGTGCGATTTAAATAGACATACATTTTCACAAATAAATTGTCCAAGGTGAATTATTGCCAATGTCTCTTCCCAAGAATCATGATGGACAAAGTGACAATTCAAAAGGAATGGATCCAACATTATGTTACTATCGAAATTAGAAATCCTTTTATTTTCATCTATTAAAGAGTATTTAAGTTCTTGAAGTACTTGGAAGGTTTGTTTTAAATTGTCAACGAACAAATATTTTTTTAACAGGATTTTATTATGCGTTAGTAAATAGTAAGATGAAGAAAAATGCGATATACTAGCTACAATAGCGCCTAAGGGCCCAAAAATTTCTCGAATAGGAATTCTAGGATTCCATTCTTTTATCGCATTGGGATGTTTTGAATTCTTGAATAAACCAATTCGAGAACAGTTGGATGCCGACAAAATCATCAAAGAGTGGTATTCTTTATTTCGATTCAACAAAGTGCCAATAGCTTCTGGATGTTGGCTAAGTGATTCAATCTTCGCCTTGGAATAAAAAGAATTGATATTGGCGCGATCTAACCTATTATGGGGAATCGGTCCTGCACTTGTCCTACCATACCTTTTTCGTGTATACGAAATAGTGGACTTGACTAACTCAATTCTTAGGAAATCGCGAATAAGATCATTTGCTCTTACCTCAACAAGGGAAGCACCAGCCTTTTCTTTTTCTTCTTGTTCCCAATTCACTACTAAGCAAGTTCTAACAAATTGACTATTTGTGTGATAAATTCTTTGAGTTAACTTGCTATTTTCATGAGAAATAAAATTGACAAGTCGAATTTGGAGATTATTTTCTTCTTGCAAGAGATCCTGCGGGAAAAGTGTTGCTAAATTTCTTCCTTCGTCCATTTCATATGCCACTGTAGGGCGAACGGAAACAAAATACTTTTCCTTGCTCTTGAGAATTTTTTTCCGTTGAACATAGACCCAATTTTTCCTTTTTTTTGATTCCTTAGAATCTTTTTTTTGTCTTTCTGGCGGTATCAAACAGCCACCTAATATCTTATCCGCCTCTTCAGGAAAATGAATATCTCCGGAAAATATTTTGAGTTCCGTATGGCTTTTTTTTCTCTTCACTCGGACCAGTCCGCCTAGTCGACTTCTTGTATTTTTTGTGAGTTGTGTATTCACTCCAATAATACTATTGTCAAGTATCTTTAGGGTATGAAGATCTCGGCAAGATATGAAGTTCTTGAAGAATGAAAAAAAACCGATCTACTTCTTTTTGGTATTTTAGACTAAATTCTTTTGTTCCTCGATGCTCAATCAAACCCTCTTTTTTTAAGATGGAATCTTCCTCTGGGCTCTCGTATTCGTCCTCTGAATCTTCTTCTGAGTCTTCCTCTAAAGTACCATATTTTTCCTCTGCGCTTTCCCCGGGGCTGCCATATTCGTCTTCTGAGTCTTCCTCTAGAGTTCCATATTCGTCCTCTTGGGTCCTATATTTGCTCTCTGGGCTCCCATATTCCTCTTCTGAGTCTTTCTCTAAAGTCCTATATTCGTTCTCTGGGTTCCCATATTCGTTTTCTGGGCTCCCATATTCGTCTTCTAGGGTTTCATATTCGTATTCGTCTTCTAGGATTCCATATTTAGATTCTTCTAGGGTTTCATATTCATATTCGTCCTCTCGGGTCCTGTATTCGTCTTCTAGGGTCTCATATTCCTCTTCTGAGTCTTCCGCTCGAGTCCTATATTCTTCTTCTAGGGTCCTATATCTAAATTTAACAATTCCTGAACCCTTTTTATCTTTTCTGTATCGGGGATCGTCAAAATAAGCAAAAATAGTATTTCTACGTAAAACACCCATAAGGGGGATTTCAATCGAAATCCCAAAACAGGATATTAGTTCTTTCTCTTGTTCTTGATGATATTGTAATGGAATGACGAACCTATTTCTTCGCTTTTTCGCCAACAAATCTGAATTATCTTGAAAAATAGAAGGATAGATAAAATTCCAATGGCCATTGGACATGATTCGATCCGACGTTGAATAATCAAGAATTTCCCTATCTTTTTTACCATAAGTATTCATTTGATCTTGATCCTTGTGGAGTGAAAAAGACGCTATACTGGATCTGCACATACTTACTGACAATATCCATAAATGGCTTGTTTTTGGTAATCGGCGAAGATTACCATATTGATATTCGGGCGCATGGTAAACATCAGTACTCCAGTGCATTTCGCCGTCTGATTCAGAATAAATATGCTTTTGTACCCTTTCTTTAAAATGTAAAGTGGACGTTCCGGCACGAATCTCCGCAATTACTTGTTCGGATTTTACATATTGATCATTTTGCACTAGAATCAAGCTTTTTGAGGGAATATTCACACTATATAGAATATCTTGACTCTGAATAGTTACATGCAAGTCTATATAACATAGAAAAGCAGGCTGCCCATGACGGGTACGTGTGGGGTGAACCAAATTCTCATTGAATTTTATTTTTCCATTCGAAGGGGATCGTACAAGGTCGGCAGTACCCCCTGTGAATACTCCGCCAGTATGAAAAGTTCTTAATGTTAGTTGAGTCCCTGGCTCCCCAATTGATTGACCTGCAATAATACCTACGGCTTCTCCCAATTCGACCAGATCACTATGAGTAGGACTCCGGCCATAGCATAATTGACAGATCCAAGAAGTGCTTCGGCAAGTAAAGGGGGTTCTAATATATATTGGTTGTGCTCGAAATGGTTGTGCTCGAAAGGCAGTTATGAATCGATTGACTAATCCAATTCCAATATCTTGATTTCGCGCGGCAATGCATCGTGAACCGATATATATATCGTCTGCTAATACACGACCAATTAGTGTTTGGACAAAAAGTTTTTCCGTCATCCCATTTTGAGGACTTACAGAAATACCTCGGATAGTACCACAATCTCTTCTACGCACAATAATATGTTGAACTACTTCAACAAGTCTACGTGTAAGATATCCAGCATCTGCTGTTCGCACAGCAGTATCTACAACCCCTTTGCGGGCTCCATAGCAGGAAATTATATATTCTGTCAAAGAAAGTCCCTCGCGTAAATTGCTTTGAATAGGTAAATCAATCATTTGTCCTTGAGGGTCCGACATTAATCCTCTCATACCTACTAATTGGTGTACTTGAGATGCATTTCCTCTGGCTCCTGAAAAAGACATTAGATAGACTGGATTAGAAGGATCCGTTATCCGAAAATTTGAATTCATTTCTTGTTTCAAATATTCACTTGTCGCATACCATATCTCAACAGATTGGCGTAATTTTTCTACCGCGTGTACAGCCCCATAATAATAGTGTTTCTCCAAAAGAAAACTCTGTTGTTCCGCGTCTTGGACTAACCATCCCTTAGAGGGTATTGTTAAAAGATCCTCGATTCCTAACGAAATCGATGTAGTAGTGGCTTGATGGAAGCCCAGAGTCTTTAGTTGATCCAGTATATGGGATGTATATCCCATTCCAAAATGATCTATTAATCTGCTAATAAGTCGTTTCATACCAGTTCCGTCTATCTCTTTATTATGAAAGACCAGATTGGCCCGTTCCGCCATACATAAGTACCCCCTTTTCGGCTGAGTAGGATTCGACAATTGCTGAGTAGGATTCGACAATGGGCCTGAGTCAGTGATTCGAAAATTTAATTAACTTAATTGCCTCAATCTCAATCTGGATTCGCGTGGCAAATAATGATGATACTAGGGAAATCGGAATGCCCCCCGAAAGGGGAGGGGCATCGCCGAATCTAACTTTCTTGTTTAGGTAGTGTATGAATAGGCCTGACTAAATCCTTGTATGGCTTCCTCTATTTCTCTATAAAAAGAAATATGACCAAGAGTGGTTCGAATGTATATCGAACGAATTTCTTTTTTTCTATTTCCCATTATTAGATAGTGGGCATAAATCTCATGATAAGTCCCCAAAGATTCATATTGAACTTCAATCGGAACTTCTCTTGACCCAATGACGCGTTGATCCAGGTTCCATCGTAGCCACAAGGGACTATCTAAACTGATTAGTTTTTGTCTATAAGCTCCCAGTGCATCATAAGAACTAGAAAAATGGGGTTCTTTATCTTTCCTATATTTAAAATTATTATTATTATTGTAATTTACTTTTAGATTTGGGTAGTTTCTGCAACTATTATATCTATTTGCACAAATACCTCGACGCTTTCCAATCGTTAATACATAAAGCCCGATAAGCATGTCTTGGGTTGGTACGCAAATAGGATCCCCAATAGCGGGAGATAAGAGATTCATATGAGAAAACATAAGTAAACGGGCTTCTGCCTGAGCTTCCAAGGATAAAGGTAGATGAACAGCCATTTGATCTCCATCAAAGTCCGCATTGAAACCCTTACACACTAATGGGTGTAAAGAAATAGTACGCCCCTCTACTAAAGTGGGTTGAAAGGCCTGTATGCCTAATCTATGCAGGGTAGGTGCTCTATTTAACAGTACAGGATGTCCCCGCATAACTTCTTGAAGTATTTCCCATACAATGGGTTCTTTTTCCCAAATTTTCCTTTTAGCAATCCTTACATTAGAAGTGGCGCGTTTCGTGATTAAATCGCGAATTACAAATAGCTGAAAAAGCTTTATTGCTATCTCTAGAGGTAATCCACATTGATGTAATGAAAGCGAAGGACCCACAACAATGACAGAACGCCCCGAGTAATCGACCCGTTTCCCAAGCAGAGTCTCGCGAAACCTTCCCTCTTTACCTTCAATTACATCTGAAAGTGATTTGTATACTTTATTGTGACCATCCCTCGTCGGTTGCCCGCGGGACCCACTATCAAGAAGTGTATCCACGGCTTCTTGTACCAATTTTTCCTGGCACATTACTAAATCTGCTGGCGCTAATTCACTTCTTTTTAATAGATAGGCAAGATTGTTGTTCCGACGGATAACTCTCTTATAAAGTTCATTAATGTCTGAAGTCACTACTTTATCTCCAGACCTATAAACAATAGGTCTCAATTCGGGAGGAAGAACCGGTAATAAGCACAAAACCATCCATTCTGGTTCTACATTTGTTTGAATAAAATGTTTCGCCAATTGCATGCGTCTAATCAAAAAAACTTTTCTTATTCGTCTTTTTCTATCTTCCCACTCATCTCCACTATACCCCTCGTCTTCTAATTCCTTCCATTCGACCAAAGAATTCTCTATAATAATTCGCAAATCCAAATCTGCTAATTGTTCTCTAATAGCACCTGCTCCTGTCGCAATTTCCCGATTTCGAAATGTTGCAAAGCCTGGGGTAGAAAAAAAGGGAGAAATGCTGTGGTTACAGGATGCAATTTCCTCTTCGAATAAACCTCGTAATCGTAAAAAAGTGGGTTTTTTAGTGCTGGGCCTAGCAAAAGAGAAATCGCCGTATACTAGGCCCTCCAACTTCTTAAGAGGTTTATCTAAAAGATTCGCGATATAACTAGGAAGACCTTTCAAATACCACACATGAGTCACGGGACATGCGAGTTTGATGTATCCCATTTGATATCTTCGTATCCGAGAATCCACAAATTCGACCCCGCATTTTTGGCAAAATCTTTCGTCTTCGTTTTCAGCTCCGCTCGCTCGAGAATTGCCACAAGCGCAAATCCCGCTTTTTATGGGTCCAAAGATTCTTTCGCAAAACAATCCATCTTTTTCTGGTTTATCGGTTTTATAATGAAAAGTAGAGGGCCTTGTGACTTCGCCAACGACTTCTCCATTAGGTAGGTTTTTGTTAGCCCAAGCCTTTATTTGTTGAGGGGAAACGAGTCCAATTTGAAGTTGTTGATGTTTATATTGGTCAATCATAAAATAGAAATAAGAAAAGAATTTATATTTATTCCGATCAAACTTCCTCCCTATTAACCTGGAAGTTCTTTTCAGATACAAGGAAATGATTCAGTTCTAGAGCCAAAGATCGTAGTTCTCGAACGAGCACTCGAAAAGATTCTGGAGGATCCTCATGATTAGGTATTCTTTTTCCCCAGATCGTAGCATTAAGTATTTCTTGGCGAGCTATAAGATGGTCAGATTTATAAGTAAGTATCTCTTGTAAAATATGAGCAACACCAAATCCTTCTAAAGCCCAAACTTCCATTTCTCCTACTCGTTGTCCCCCTTGCTTGGCTCTTCCTCTAACCGGTTGTTGTGTAACAAGTGAGTAGGGCCCAGTAGAACGCCCATGAATTTTCTCATCAACTTGATGAATTAATTTTAAGATATAGGACTTCCCTATTAGAACAGGTTGCTCAAAGGGGTCGCCTGTTCTTCCATCAAATATTCTGCTTTTTCCCGGGTACTCGGGTTCAAATACCCATGGATTTTTTGTTTCTTTACTGGCTTCATATAATTCTGAAAACACAAGTTTTCTTGAAGCCTCTTGCTCATATCTCTCATCAAAGGGTGCTATTCTATAATGTTTCTTTAGCAGATCCCCCGCTAATCCGAGCGAGCTTTCAAATATTTGTCCCACATTCATTCGGGAGGGTACTCCTAAGGGATTGAAGACCATATCAACGGGTGTTCCATCTTGCAAATAGGGCATATCTTGCCTAGGCAAAATTTTGGAAATGATCCCTTTATTCCCATGTCTTCCGGCTACTTTATCCCCAACTTTGATTTCACGTTTCTGTAAAATATATACACGAACCATTATGTCGAGCGGGTCCCTTTGGATCCATTTCACATCGATAACGCGCCCTCTTCCACCTATAGGTAATTTCAGAGAAGTTTCTTTTGAAGTGGAAACCTCAAGGCCAAATATGGCCCGTAATAATCCAGCTTCCGCGATATAAGATGATTCGCTCGCTATCTGAGGCGTTAATTTACCTACTAAAATATCACCAGTTTCTACCCAGGATCCCAACCTAACAACTCCATTTCTGTCCAAATTGCGGAGTAAATGTTCTTCTAGATGTGGTATTTCTTTAGTGATTTTTTCAGCGGAGCCCTGGCTTGTCGTATCCGTCTGAATTTCATATTTCCGGATGTGAAAAGAGGTATAAATATCTTCATATACCAAACGTTCGCTAATTAGTACTGCGTCTTCAAAATTGTAACCTTCCCATGGCATATAAGCTACTAATACGTTTTTTCCTAAAGCAAGTTCGCCCCCAATTGTAGCAGCTCCTTCTGCTAAAATTTGTCCTTTTTTAATGGATTTACCCCGTGGAACCCGGGGTTTTTGGTGCATACAAGTATTTTTGTTAGAGCGACGGTGGTTAACTAAAGGAATACTTATAGTCTTCCCACTACTTGATAAAAGTATCTTATGACTATCAGTAGAAATGATCTTTCCCTCGCGTTCGGCTATAATGGAAACCCTCGAATCTAGAGCTGTTTGGCGTTCCAATCCAGTTCCAACAATGCATTTCTCGGACCGAGAAAGCGGAACTGCTTGGCGCTGCATATTAGAACTCATTAAAGCCCGATTCGCATCATTGTGCTCAATAAAAGGAATGAGAGAACCCCCAATAGAAAAATATTGGAAAGGAAAAATACTTCTAACATGAATCTGTTCCCATGCAATAGTCAAGAATTCTTGACGGTATCTAGCCGGAACAACCTGTTCTTCCTGAATACCTTGATTCAAGGACAAAGAATTTCCTGCTGCTATCATATAATATTCATCTCTATTTGGTGATAGATAAACCACCTGTCTCTCTTTTTTTTCTTTTGCTTTCTCAGCAGATATTTCATAAAACGGACTCTCTATGGATCCCCACAAGTGATCAATTCTCGCATGAATTGTTAAGGATCCAGTAAGTCCAACATTGATTCCTTCAGACGTGTCAATTGGACAAATACGCCCATAGTGACTCGGATGAATATCTCGGCTCCGAAAACTTGCGGTTCTCCCCGTCAACCCTCCAGGACCTAAACAACTCACTTTTCGCCCATGAACAGTTTGTGTCAATGGATTCGTTTGATCAAAAACTTGAGATAACGGGTATGTGCCAAAAAAGGTCTCATAAGTAGTTATTAATAAAATTGAAGTTGAAGTTGGAGTTACCAAAGTTTGGGGAGTCGGTTTCGATTGACGTATGAATACTCTACGAATAGTTTTTTGAACTGCATGTTGTAAACGACCAAGAGCCAATCCGAATTGATCTTGTAACAGATCCGCAACCGAACGAATACGTTTATTTTTCAAGTGATTCATATCGTCATCGTCAAGTATACCCGTTCCAAATTTCATTCCAATCAAATGATCCGTAGCGGCCAATACATCTCGTGGTAACAAGAATGTATTGTTCTGAGGAATATCAAGATTAAGTCTCCGATTCATATTTCGTCGACCAATCCTTCCTAATTCACATTTTTGTTGAAAAAATTTCTTTTGTAATTCCTCGCATAAGGACTCCGAAAATACCAGGTCCCCACCTACACAAGCAAATTGTTGATAAAACTCCAAAATAGCTTTTTCTTTTGACTCAATCCTCTTCTTCTCTTTAGCATTCGGGAAAGACAAGAAAATTTCAGGGTAGGAAACATTATCCAGAATTTCTCTTAGATTCGAACCCATAGCTGATGATAGAACTAGAATAGATATCTTTTGTTTTCTACTCACGCGAGCCCATATCCTTTCTTTTTTATCAATTGCTAATTCCGATCTCCCCCCCCAATCTGATATTATAGTGCCAGTGTAGATAGAAATTCCCTTATGATCTAATTCCGAGCGGTAGTAAATACCAGGACTTAGCAATATTTGATTGATCACAATTCGGTATATTCCATTTATAATAAAGGTTCCTAAGGAATTCATTATAGGAATGTTTCCGATAGAAATGGTTTGCTTTTGCACATCGAAACCAAAAATTAATCTCGCAGATACATATAATTCGGAAGAATAGGTGAGTGATTCATACACAGCATCTCTTTCTTTTATCGAGGGTTCTAGCAGTTGATATCCTTTCGCAAATAATTGAAATGCAATTTCGTGATCTGGATCTTTAATTGTTGGAAACTTGTCAAGTTCTTCTGCCAAGGCTTGATTAATGAACCTACAAAATCCCTCGAATTGGATCTGACTAAATCCGGGTATTGTGGACATTCCCTCGTTTCCATTCCGGAGCATCTTAATCTTAAGTTTCCTGTTTATCAAAGAAAAATTCCATTATCAGCTCACTCTTCATCAATCCCTATGGATCGATCTAGCAATCATGGAATCTATATTCTGTTTACTGAATCACATGAAATTCTAGGGAACTCCACATACGTATTTCATATATGTATTTCATACATATGAATAGAGACCATTTGGACGAAAGTTCGAGTTTGCCAGGGGTACAAATGAAATGAAAATGAATTGATAAAACATTCCTACAAAAAAAATTCTGCCACTTATACTTTATGTTATGATATTCTAATCAGATTGGATGGCAAAGATTTCTCATTTTATCTCCTTTCTATGAATGTAATAAAGCCGTAATATAATATACTAGAAAGTTTGACTTTACTTCGATTTAGAATAGCGTGCTTACTTTAATTTCTCAAAATAATTTGAGGGTTCTTTTTTATTTCGGATCGGAGTAGTATAATTGCTAGAAAATTCAGTATTTCATTGTGGAATTCTAAAATAAAGTAAGTCCCTTTTTTAAGTACATGCCAATCTAGTTATCCACCTCTCCCCATATCCATGCTTTTCTTTTATCGTAATTTCACTTGGGTACGCCAAGATAGTCAGGTTATACTCTATATCAGAGCAAATTTCCTTTTTTTATTCAAGATATTTAATTTAATACTTTGAAAAATTAAAGCATGATTCCCCATAGAGATATGTACATAAAGGGGATCTTTGGATAATAATGCTGTTCGGACCTAAAGTTTACCTATACACGGATTAAGCATAAAGCCATAATATTTTATTATGCCATTGAAGGGGGGGGAGATAATACCGATTTAAGAGTAGTTCACTACTGCAATAAAAAAAAGAGAATTCTAGTTAACGGTTCCAATTTATTCTGAATTTTGCAGCCTGTGAATAGAAATCCACTTTTTCTTCTTTTTCATCTCAATAGAAAGAAATGGGAAGTTTTATTGTGTTAACAATGTATGTTTTAAGATAGAATCTATCGAGGAGAATAATAGAAACTGGATCAAAAAAAGCAGGAATAGATTTTTTGAAAAAGATTGGAAAAAAGTAAGTAGAATTATATTCAAAATAAAAGGGGCTTTTCGTAAGAAAACGTGGATGAATACTTGCTGTTTTCTAGATTTTTGATCGGATTTTTTGGCGGCATGGCCAAGCGGTAAGGCAGGGGACTGCAAATCCTTTATCCCCAGTTCAAATCTGGGTGCCGCCTGATCAATAAAATACTTAGGTTTTTTTTATAGTGCTGATCGAATTCGATAAATTTTTACTTCGCATAAGTTCGGGCAAGAGAGTAACTGGGCCTGCCGATACTGGGTTTAGAGAAACCATACCATAGTTCTATCCTCAAACTAGGGTTAGGGTTTGTTTTGACGGTAGTGGCCAAAATGGTTATCAATAGGGGTGAGGTAGTGTTTCCTTATTCTTTTATTATATGAATTTGAATTGGTTCTTAATTGAGATTCGATTTGATAATTTTAAAATACGAGGATAAGATGTCAGAAATCTTGGTATCCAAAGAAAGGTCCCTAAGGGGCATTCTTTTTTTTTTTCAATCTAAGATTCAAGAAGGGACTCCACGAAAGAATATCAAGACTTACTAATTATTATACATTTTTTTATCGTACATCTTATGTTACCTACATACACTAAAGTAAGGACTACTTAATTCTAACGAGAATCAGATTAAATAGGTCGATCAAAAATCAATTTAGGAGTTGTATTATGGATAAAATCTCTTCATTCTTTCATAGAATGATACAAAGCAAGGCTGCAGGGTTTAGGTCAAAAATAAACATTAGGTAAGGTAGGTATCCAATAAATATTTATCTATCGATAATTTTATGGTATATTCGGGCGTCCTTTGCTTAAAAAAAAAAAAAAGAGTAACAAAAGGAATAAAAAATCTTCCTATTCCCGCTTCTTCTATTCAGGACATCATTCCCGTACTCTTTCTTTTTTAAGGAAAAAAGGGCTATAGTATCTCGTATTTTTAATGCTCTCTAATTCTACCAGAATTCCTATAAGAATTTGTTAGGAGTAAATTCCTTGAACTGATTGATCCATGGCCTTAGGGCGGAATCCCTTTTTGACTCTGTACCCTTGATTCCACTATGATTATTGATCAATAGTAGAATAATCCCTTCATAGAAATAGGAGACATAATTTAGATGGATATAGTAAGTCTCGCTTGGGCTGCTTTAATGGTAGTCTTTACATTTTCTCTTTCACTAGTAGTATGGGGAAGGAGTGGACTCTAGGGATACTACTAATTGATTAAGTAATCAAATTGTTGTATCAATTCTTTTCTTTAATGGATCATTTTGCATTAATCATTTTGTCAAACGTTATTCTTTAATCTTTTTCTTTAGTTTTGTTTCACTCCTGTAAGAAACTCTTGTATTGTAAGTTGTAATGTAAGAAAGAGCCATTATACCAATTCAGAATTTCTACTAGAAATGACGAATGGTTAAAAAAAGTTCTATACATAAGAAAATTAGACTTTCTTCCACGGAACTATTCACGGCATATCACACATTTTCCATTTCCTTTTACTTTTTACTATAGTCTATTCTTCATATTATTTTTCTTTCCTTCCATGGATTCTTTGGTCAAGAATTGTCTTAGATTTTTTTATTTTGACCTGATTGAAATTAAGTGGATGCAATGAAAAAAGAAATTGAATTAGACTACTTAACTATTTCAATCTACTAATCTATTCTATGTAGATTCAAAGATAATATAATAGAAAGAATCTAAAGTGTCGTAGAAAAAACTATATGTAGTTCTTTCTACCACACTTTAAGATTCCAACCAGATCCTTTCATTTAAGACTTGGATTTTTTTTATTTAATCCCTTTTTAATTTCTTCAATGATTAATTGGAATTCCAATTAATTATTTTGGCTGACTGTTTTTACATAAATAATAAGTAAAAAAGAAGTAGGAACTAGAATGAACAGTGCAGTAGCAATAAATGCGAGAATATTGACTTCCATAACCTCTTTATTTTTTATTTTCACAATAACTCGGGATGTAATCCCATGGAGAGGAAAAAGGGGTATCTTGTAAATTCAAGGGTAGGGCTTGCATTCTGATAATACTGAATCAATTCAATATTATGAATATCGGATCTATCAAATCAATTCATGGATGAGAGTTATATTTCACGGATGAGAGTTATATAGTATAACATAGGAAGATCCTCTATCCACACTAAGACCAAAATGGGTTTTTTGATTGGATTAGGAATTCCCTCTTTTTTAATCCTTTTCTACTTTTTCTTTTCTATATCTCTAACCCACGAGCTTTCTTAATCTTATACTTTCTTAATCTTATACAATTTCCCTTCCTTTTTCTTATAGTTATACATACAATTATGTATGTATTATATGACCAACTTTCACTTTCTATGGGTCACATAGACATCCAAATAAGCAGTAGAAGTGAGATGGGGAAAAGAGGTCTGAAATAAAAAGGGAATACGATTTATGTATGGATTCCGGTAAAATACCGGTACTCTATTCCATAAGAGTGGAATAGGAAATTAAGATGAGGATGGTATCATCATAAAGAAAGATAGAGTAATATAATATCCTAAATTCTACTAATCCACATATCGTATGTGTGTCTTTCTTTATCGATTGGGAGTAGTGAAAAAAAAATTCCTATATGCCCTCCCTCCCTCTTTAATGAGAGATGCAAAATAAAAAAGTGAAGTAAGGGTGCCCTGTGGGTATTTGATCTTGCTCCCTGCCCCTTTTTTTCATGGAAAAAGGAAATATCAATTTCTCCATTCATTGAACCCTAGTTCGGGACTGACGGGGCTCGAACCCGCAGCTTCCGCCTTGACAGGGCGGTGCTCTGACCAATTGAACTACAATCCCCGCGGGGTGTATGGCATACCCATTCTTAAATAGAACCATAAGAAGATTCGATTCGTCTTTCGTACTCTAAGAAATAGACGAATCATATACTACATACCCACATATTATATTATACGTGGGTATAGTGAGAGTGACATAACTAGTATGTCGTGATTTTTTATCACTAAAAATGGATAATAATCCAGCCTTCAATAAGAAAAACTCTTTTGTTTGTAAGAAAGGAATGAGAGAGATATGGATTAGAAAAAAAAATTTCCCTTTTTTCTTTATCTTTTATTTCTATAGATCAGACATTTTATTTTATGGAAGAAAAACAAAAGGATTTAGTTCATACTCACGAAGCCCTAGATTTTTGGTTTGGGCCGAGCTGGATTTGAACCAGCGTAGACATTGTCAACGAATTTACAGTCCGTCCCCATTAACCACTCGGGCATCGACCCAGGAAGAATTTATTCTAGGGTTTTTGCTAATCTATGATTAACCTCCTTTCATAATACTCCCTACCCCCAGGGGAAGTCGAATCCCCGCTGCCTCCTTGAAAGAGAGATGTCCTGAACCACTAGACGATAGGGGCATCACTAGACGATAGGGCCATATACAACCGCTCGTGATTATACTATAATCATAGTATGAGCAGTTTTTTGGAATTGTCAATATACTCGAAAAGTATAAATAGATCCAAAGCAAAGAGTTTTTCCAACTTTTCTGTTATGTTTTCATCTAGGATTTTTTTTAGTTGATCGTTATAGATTAATTCTCCGTGCTTCATTTAGTGTTCATACCAAAAATGCATCCATCCCGCACTAAGTCATAAAATTCTCTAAAAATATAGAGAAAGTTTCAAAAACAAAGAAAAAAAGTGAATCAATTTAGTAGAAAAGTACTCTATCAGATTCGAACCAACGACTTACGTCTTAGCACGAGATTACTCTACCACTAATTTAAAAAGCCCTTTATCGGATTTGAACCGATGACTTATGCCTTACCATGGCATTACTCTACCACTGAGTTAAAAGGGCTTTTTATTTAATTCAAAAATTAGCCACTTGGATTTCCCATTATGGGTCTACTGCATAATGTACATATTATATATATAATATATAGAGATAGAGAGAGAGACATTATGTAGAGATTGTATATGTATATATCGATATCTTGAGAGCTCAAAATAAAATTAATAAAAAAAAACATACCCTACATAACATATCCAACTCTTCTTGGTTCAGGGTTTTCCGTTTCCGAAGACTAGTAAAATAGGCGGATTCTGGAACCCCAAGGATTCAACGGTATATGGATATGGAAAATATAAGATTTCCGATCCTAGCGGGAAAAGGCGGGGAACAGATACCCAATAGGATATAGGATCCTTGGGAGGAACTTTTGGTAATGGCCTTGATCCTCTATGCTATTTTTTATGTGTTCTTAGTTCTATTGAACTTTTTGCATTCTTTTAAACAAGAATCTAATAAACTAGAATTGAGTCAGTGGAAAAAAGGAGAGAGAGGAAAGTGTTAAATGGAGAGAGTCGACTAATCAGAGACTTTTAGGATCTTCTTTACATCAGGTAAATCTGTCGGCCCTGTCCGTTTTTTTCTTTAAGTTACGACTCTTTGCTGCTTACTTCTATCAAGCCATAGGGAAAGTCTATGATGAATTTGGAAAACTCATCTCACTCTTACTCTATGGCTCGGACTTAATGGGGGAAGAAAACATCTTCCATAATTTCTTTTTTGTTCAATTCTGGACAAAAAAGAAAAGGAAAAAAGGAATTTATAGGGACAGTGTTACCCCCTATATCCCCTAGTTTATATTGTAGGAATAATAAAACAATTTAGCAGTCTGACACACTTACGTCCTTGCAAAGTAAATAATTATTATTGTAGTCGTAACCGTAGAATAGGATCCTAATCAAAATAAATACATTTGGTTCAGGCGCTATTAGCATGGTAAGAAAAGATTTTTTTTACAGACCAGAGGGGCTATCTAAATCCTAAAGTAAAGGCGAGCGATCGAAGTAGAAGTACCAACGGCTCAGTGTCATGAACCTTCTCCATCTGATTCAATAAGGGGGAATTAGCCTTCTTGTCAAATGGCTATCCTTGACAAAGGGTACCATTTATACCATAATCTACAATGTAGCGGGTATAGTTTAGTGGTAAAAGTGTGATTCGTTCTATTAATAACTGAATTTGAAATGATATACTTAAGGCATCCTTAAGTTTTTTATTTTTATATTCCGATGAAAACTTTAGTTCTTATAAAGGATTAAATCCTTTTCCTCTCAATAGCATATTGAGGAAGAATATACATTCTGGCGATTTGTATCCAAAGACTAATTTAAATTGCATCCAAAATAAAAATAGGATTATGAGTACAGAGTCGCGAAGCATAATTTTGCATTGGATTAAGTATTCCAATTTTGAAAATATGAGTAAAGGATCTATGGATGAAGATACAAAAAAGTTGATTTCCAATCGTAACTAAATCTTCTTAAAATAAGGAATAAGGAAGCCAAATAGCTAAAAAACGATAGTTTTGGTTTACTAGAACCATCCGCATATTGTTTCAGCTCGGTGGAAACCCAATTCTTTTCCTCAGGATCTCTTGAATGAAATTAGGGAACGAAGTAAGTAGATTAGATGAATTTAGATAGAATTTCTATCTCCTACTCTATAAGGATCATCTAGAAAGCGGAGAGCTTTGGTTCCATTCAAATAGAAAAGCTGACATAGATGTTAAGTGGTGAGAATATCCATAAAGGAGCCGAATGAAATCAAAATTTCATGTTCGGTTTTGAATTAGAGACGTTAAAAATAATCAACCAACGTCGACTATAACCCCTAGCCTTCCAAGCTAACGATGCGGGTTCGATTCCCGCTACCCGCTCCATTCTGTATAAAAGGAGTATTCTATTTGTCTAGACATGTTAGAGGCTTGTATTCAAGCCTTTTTTGTCCACCAGTTTCTGGTACTCCAGAGCGGAGTAGAGCAGTTTGGTAGCTCACGAGGCTCATAACCTTGAGGTCACGGGTTCGATTCCCGTCTCCGCACTTAGCAGTCTGTATAAAAGGACTATTCTATTTCTCTAGATATGTATGGTAGAGGGGCGTATCCAACCCTTTTTTATTCATTAGTTCCCGGCCCTAGAGGGCAAAATTGAGCAGTTTGCGAAGTCACTTGCCTTCAAAAAAAGAAGGCGCAAGGCCTCTCCCTACCCTGCAGAAAATAAAAATGAAACGAAAGGGACAGTCTACCTCTCCCTTCCCTTTAAAAAAAGTTTGCCCGTTGTTTGTCTCAGTTAATACCCAATTTTTGGAGCTCTGTTGGCGAGTTCTATTTCTGCCTCTGGAGCGCCCTCTTTTTTTGAGTGGGATGCAAAGGAAGGGTAAGATAGTAAGGGATACGGCACTAGACTAACACCTAATTAATACTTAATTTAATATAAGTAGTTAAACAGTTAACTAGACTAAACTTTTTATCATAGTACTTTGATAAATTAAGCGGGCGAGCGGCGGGAATCGAACCCGTATCTTCTCCTTGGCAAGGAGATATTTTACCATTGAACTACGCTCGCTACGGTATATATTTTATAGCGTATATCCGCCTGGGTCGACCTTCTATGTCTGGGTCGACCGTTTCATTTCATTTTCTATTATATTAGAGTTTTCCTTTTTTTATTATCTGTCAATGAATATTCTAATGGGAATGGAATTTCATAATACTGAAAGAGAAGAGCTAGCAATTCGGAACGCAAATTGCGTTTTAATACGTCTCACTATTCTAATTTTTTAGAAGAAATGGCCTTTATTATTTCTTTTTTATGGGGTTAATAAATATTAACCAAATTTCATTTAAGAAATGAGAGAATTCAGAATAGCTACGAGAAAGACTAGTCCAATCCATAATGATGTACCGGAAAATACAACATTTTTATTATTTGACCAACCATCAGGAGAAGCAAATACAAGGGGTACACTAATTACTAAGACTGAGGAAGTCGCAATTAATGCAAAAACAGCTAATTGGAAAGCAATAGTCATATTTCTAATCCTCCAAGCTACCATCAAATAAAGTTGACTACATATTTGATCCTCACTTAAACCAAAATTGTAAAAAAATACAAGAAGTAGGAGGGGTTTAATCATGAATCCATTGATTCTTCTCTTTAATTCAAATTTATTACTTAAACCGCTTTTTTATTTGGATATGGGGGTGAGAAGAGATTATTTACTCTTTATTTCACAAGCGGGTATAGCGGATCCTGTATCCGTGTATACAGTATACAGAGATATATCGAAAAGGAACTTGTATCTGATATCTTTCTAGAGGCTAATAAATCTTTTTATTTTTTATATGGCTATGTTCTATTTGTAGGAGTAAAATAAGGATTAGGCTGTGGAGAGATGGCTGAGTGGTTGATAGCTCCGGTCTTGAAAACCGGTATAGTTCTAGGAACTATCGAGGGTTCGAATCCCTCTCTCTCCTTTTGCTTATTGAATACGTTTGTTTCTTTCATTTTTATTTATTTTTTTTTTCTGTCCCTTATCTTTCTTTCATAAAAAGGAATGAATGGCTCGGCTAGATGGAATAACCGAGCCAGAACAGAAAAAAAGTAGAACAGGTATAAATAAGAAAATCTTAGTTAAGAGGGTTCATGTAAAGAACAGGTTCCAAATCACGATCGATTCCCTTTTCAAAACCTGCTGCAGCAGCTCGGGCTCTTCCTGCATGCCATAAATGGCCCACAAAAAAGAAGAATCCTAGAACAAAATGAGAAGTTGATAACCAACTTCTAGGAGAGACATAATTAACTGCATTGATCTCGGTAGCTACGCCACCCACGGAATTTAAAGAGCCTAAAGGAGCGTGGGTCATATATTCTGCTGAGCGTCGTTCTTGCCAAGGTTGTATGTCTTTTTTCAACCTACTCAAGTCCAAACCGTTGGGGCCCCTTAGAGGTTCTAACCATGGAGCACGAAGGTCCCAAAAACGCATAGTTTCCCCTCCAAAGATAACCTCCCCAGTTGGGGAACGCATTAGATATTTACCTAAACCTGTGGGTCCTTGAGCGGATCCCACATTAGCTCCAAGACGCTGGTCTCTAACTAGAAAAGTAAATGCTTGAGCTTGAGAAGCTTCTGGCCCGGTGGGTCCATAAAACTCACTCGGATAAGCTGTATTATTGAACCATACAAAACAACAAGCGATAAAACCAAAGACAGATAAAGCAGCTAAACTATAAGACAAGTAAGCTTCTCCAGACCATACAAATGCACGGCGAGCCCATGCGAAGGGTTTGGTTAAAATATGCCAAATTCCGCCAAATACACAAATAAAACCCAACCATACATGCCCACCAATTATATCTTCTAAATCATCTACACTAACAATCCACCCTTCTCCACCAAAAGGAGATTTTAGTAAATAACCAAATATAACACTGGGACTAAGGGTCAAATTGGTAATTTTTCTTACATCTCCCCCCCCAGGGGCCCAGGTATCATATACACCGCCAAAATAAAGAGCCTTGAGTACTAGAAGAAAAGCACCTAGACCTAACAAAATTAAGTGAATACCCAAAATTGTAGTCATTTTATTTCTATCTTTCCAGACATAACCAAAGAATGGAAAAGATTCCTCAAGAGTCTCGGGTCCCAGAAGCGCGTGATAAATGCCACCGAAGCCTAAGACTGCGGAGGAAATTAGGTGAAGTACGCCAGATACAAAGTACGGAAAAGTATCTAGAACTTCCCCCCCTGGCCCTACTCCCCAACCTAGAGTAGCTAAGTGTGGAAGTAAAATCAACCCTTGTTCATACATGGGCTTTTCTGGTACGAAATGGGCCACTTCAAATAGGTTCATTGCTCCGGCCCAGAATACGATTAATCCGGCATGAGCTACATGAGCTCCAAGCAGTTTACCGGACAAATTGATAAGTCTGGCATTCCCAGCCCACCAAGCAAAGCCGGTGGTTTCTTGGTCACGACCAGCTAAAACGAAAGTTCCATTAAAGAGCGTTTCCACGTGGTAGAACCTCCTCAGGGAATATAAGATTTTCATGAGGCTGATCCTGAGCTGCCATCCACGCACGAATACCCTCGTTTAAAAGAATATTTTTGGTGTAGAAAGTCTCAAATTCAGGATCTTCCGCTGCACGGATTTCCTGGGAAACAAAGTCATAGGCACGTAAGTTCAGAGCCAAGCCAACTACGCCAATAGCACTCATCCATAAACCGGTGACGGGTACAAATAGCATAAAGAAATGTAACCAACGTTTATTGGAAAAAGCAACACCAAAGATTTGGGACCAAAAGCGGTTAGCAGTGACCATTGAATAAGTTTCTTCAGCTTGAGTTGGGTTAAAAGCACGGAAGGTATTTGCACCATCACCGTCCTCAAATAGAGTGTTTTCTACGGTCGCTCCATGAATAGCGCATAGCAGAGCCGCACCTAATACTCCGGCAACTCCCATCATATGAAATGGGTTCAACGTCCAATTATGAAATCCTTGGAAGAAAAGGATGAATCGAAATATCGCTGCTACGCCAAAACTCGGCGCAAAGAACCAACCAGATTGCCCCAGTGGATAAATAAGGAATACAGAAACAAAAACAGCAATTGGACCAGAGAATGAGATTGCATTATAAGGCCGCAATTGAACAGACCGAGCAAGTTCAAATTGGCGTAACATGAAACCTATTAGTGCAAAAGCCCCGTGGAGAGCTACAAAAGTCCATAGACCGCCTAATTGACACCAACGAGTAAAATCTCCTTGTGCTTCGGGCCCCCATAGTAGCAACAAAGAGTGTGCTAAACTATTGGCAGGGGTAGAAACTGCTGCGGTTAAGAAATTACAACCTTCCAAATAGGAACTAGCCAATCCATGGGTATACCAAGAAGTTACAAAAGTTGTCCCTGTAAACCAACCCCCTAAAGCGAAATAAGCACAAGGAAAGAGCAATAGGCCAGACCATCCTACAAAAACGAAACGGTCCCTTCGTAACCAGTCATCCATAGTATCAAATAGATCATTTTCTTCTTTAGGAATTCTACCAAGGGCTATAGTCATAGTGATCCTCCTATTCAATTACTTCAACCATTTCCGAGCACCTCATATCACTTTCCAAGGCATATGATAGTTTTATTATCTGTGGACGATTTCTTTCTCGTTCAATGCCCTTTTTCAATGGTCTCGAAGAGAGAAATTTCCCATTTTTATCTATGGAGTCACAGT